>NC_034175.2:610000-815788 GCF_002021735.2 Oncorhynchus kisutch | reverse complement strand
TGGGAGTCCACGAGGTGATACCCTCTGACCACCCCGGGCGGGCGCACATGTCCTCTTAACAATAAAAAGGTTTTCCTCTCAGTTTCAACACCCTCTGAATCATCGCTAGAGAGACCGACGACATATAGGCTACTTCCTGGCACACACATGGTACCCAACAACAATTACAAAGGAAAACATATGCGCATACCTATGTCTCACGTTATACCACGTATTAAGTAACAAAATGAAGTTGTTTCCTATTGTAAGTTAGCTAACTACATGTTTATTGTCCCTTCCATCTCGATATGCCTTGGTAGCAAAGCATTAAATGAACCCCACCCCATTTCGTACCCATTCCTTTCTCTTGAGAAATGCGCCTCAAATGAACCGCTAGCCACCAAGCTAACGAGTAATTTCCAGAAACTTTTAAAAAGGTGAACAAAACAAAAACGTGACCACGACTTGTTACTTACGGATGTCAAGAGGGGTCGCATCTGTTCACTGGCCTCTTCTTCCATTTGTCCAAATTTCTGTCCCCTATCCTCTGGGAGAATTTGAATATCGAATACCGAAATAACCTTTTTTGGACGTGTCACCGACACTAACTCGACTGACTGGCATTTTCACTAACCTAACGTAGCGATTTTTACATACAGAGCATAACCCGCCCTATTTTGATTGACAGTGTATGTTCTCCTTTCATATCCAAGCAGCCGGTTTCCTTGACCAATGATAAGAGTAGAAAAGACAAATGGGCGTGTATGACACGCCTATTCCGGAGGGGCTGGTGAAAGAGCAAGGATGCTGTGTTGATTGTCTGGCCATTACTTTGCGCCAAAGGTATGATGCTGTACCTGTGAACTTTCAACAGATTCCTGGAATTCTGCCAGCAAATAACCACAAATGGTCTTCTTGTTTGTTCAAAAGCATTGTTTTACCAAAGCCATGCCAAGGCTATTGATTTAGCTATATAGCCTATCTCTGGTTTTACTGTCAATCCTTTTGGCCCATGAGTTTATCTGAAGGTAAGCAAAATAGGGAACTCATATTGGTTTTCTTATATACATTACAAGTAATGTCACTTTAACCATATCTACATGTACATACTACCTCAATCAGCCTGACTAACCGGTGTCTGTATGTAGCCTCGCTACTGTATATAGCCTGTATTTTATACTGTTGTTTTATATCTTTACCTACCTATTGCCTCCCTTAATACCTTTTTTGCACTATTGGTTAGAGCCTGTAAGTAAGCATTTCACCTGTTGTATTCGGCGCACGTGACAAATAAACTTTAATTTGATTGATTTTCCAAGATTGACGTTGAATTTATTGTAAGTATGCATCCTAAAGCCACTCTAACAAGGTGCGTATGGTGGGAATCTGTCATCAGTAACTACATGTATGTGGTGCCTGTAAGGAGCTTATTAGAGATTAACTGGTTCATATTCATGTAGAGTTTGCCCCCTGATGTTTGTGTGGCAGCATAATTCTGACAGATTACCTCAATATTTCAATATTGTTCCCAAGGTTTATGTTTGAATTATTTTTTATATATTTTTTAAACTCTGTTATGAAATATCTGCTCATAGTGGCTTACAAATAAACAATCAATTGCAGTGTCACCTCAGAGTAAACACAGCTGTTCTAAGAAAGTTAAAAGGTCAGTGCATAAAATAGGCCTACATATAAAAGTCATCTGAGCGTTTTTAGTCCCATGAAAAGACATGCATGTTTACTTTTGATCATCATCACCATCCTCATCACCATCATCATCATCATGACCATCCTCATCATCATCATCGCCATCATCATTGTCATCATCATCCTCATCGTTGTCGTAGTCCTCATCATCATCCCCATCATCGTCATCATCATCGTCATACCCATCATCGTCATCATCGTTGTCGTCATCCCCATCATCATCATTGTCGTTATCATCGTCGTAGTCCTCATCATCATCTTCCTCTCGTGGACATTGTAAACAGAGTAGTTTAGATATTGTGATATAGGGTTCCATTCCATTGCACCAGATAAGGAAAGAATGTCATTACATTAACCACTGATATGGAACTTCAGACGTGTCAGACGTAGATGTCCGCTGCCGCATGCATTCCCAATGATCAATCAGGATGGCAATACAAGTGTGTGTGTGTGTGATTAACAAGACTGCTGGAGGGCAACCCTCTAGGGACCAAAGGTGCAGAGTCTAAACATTGTAATCCCCTTAATTTGGTCTCAGGTATTTCTATAGCCTGTTACTGGAAGTGATGCTGTGGCATTAGAAACGCTCACTAGGGGTTGGAGGTGACTTAATACCTGCTAGCTCTCTGAACATCAAAGGTGCCCTTAGTTGGATCAAAATTTATATTTCAGCCACCTGTTGACCCTAGTTAAAACAATTATTTAACATTTTAGGAAAAATGTAATTTCTGAACATAACATGTAAAAAAAAGATATTGGACAAGAAAAACTGCCAGCCACGGCTCAGAGGACCATCCCTGGTTTAACATGTATGTTAACAGCCTATATGAGACAGCCTATAGGGAGGAGGTCAGAGACTGGGCAGAGTGGTGCCTGGATAACAACCTCTCCCTCAACGTGATCAAGACAAAGAAGATGATCGTGGACTACAAGAAAAGGAGGGCCAAGCACGCCCCATTCTCATCAACAGGGCTGTAGTGGAGCTGGTTGGGAGCTTCAAGTTCCTTGGTGTCTACATCACCAACAAACTATAATGGTCTAAACACACCAAGACAGTGGTGAAGAGGCACAACAACTCCTATTCCCTCAAGGAGACTGAAAAGATTTTTCCATGGGTCTTCAGATCCTCAAAAAGTTCTACCTCTGCACCATCGAGAGCATCCTGACTAGTTGCATCACAGCCTGGTATGGCAACGGCTTGGCCTCCGACTGCAAGGCACTACAGAAGGTAGTGCGTACGGCCAGTACATCACTGAGGCCAAGCTTCATTATTTCCAGGACCTCTATACCAGGTGGTGTCAGAGGAAGGGGCCTAAGAATTGCCAAATTACACTGCTGCTACTCTCTATTTATTATCACTTACCTCTACCTACATGTACATATTACCTCAATTACCTCGACTAACCTGTGGCCCCGCACATTGACTCTGTACCAGTACCCCCTGTATATAGCCTCGTTACTGTTATTTTATTGTTGCTCTTTAATTATTTGATATCTTATTTAGTAAATACTTATTTAGTAAATACTTACTTAAGACTTATTTTGTTAGAACTGCATTTTTGGTTAAGGGCTTATAAGTAAGCATTTCACTGTTGTATTCGGTGTGTATGACAAATATAATTTTATTTGATTTGATTTTATGATTTTGGTTGAGCCAAATCAATGTTTTAGCGTCTATCCTATGGCTCCCCCTCCTGTCTGAATAGATTCAGTAATAATTTGAAACAAAACGTGAAACATTTAAAAACGTATTTTTACCCAAATAGCATTTAAGCCTTTTATTAGATTAGTTTCTGTATATTATTTCTAAACAAGCAAGTATATTATACTGCTGTACATGTTTATAACATTGCATTAAACATTTGACAACAATAATAATACAGTCATTAAGCTCACACTTGATCCAATACAATTTACTGTTAAACAGGATATGCAATGGCTCCTTCTTGGCCTGAGCTGGAGGCAACAATATCATATGACTCTACAGACTTTCAATTATATTTCAAAAACCTAATCACATTAAAAGTTGATACTGATACAAGTGTTGTACCATGTGACTAAATGAAATAGTATGTCAGATTTTTTTTACATCATACCTCAGAACAATAAATATGTAGAAAGCTCAAAAGTGTTGCAAAAATATTGCCTTGCATTCCACCCAGAACCATCTCACCCACATGGCTACTGGTCGCCATAGAGACTCCTGCCAAAGGTATAGGCCTGCAGTCACCATTCTTTCAATCTCTCAGGTGAGGGAGGTCTGAGTACCTGCATGTCTTAGCCTTGACAAGTGAGCATCTTCCTGCTGACTCCTCTATCACTGATTCTTCCTACTGAATTACTGGAGCGCCACCTTGTGGATCATCAAGCCCATTGATGTTTACCATCAAATTATATTTGCAAAACTTCAGGAGAAAAGTTTCAGGCCACTCTTTCTGCGCCTCTGGGTGTCCCCCAATGAAAAAAGCTTCCTTAGGTGGACAAATACAAAATGTTTCACACCGGCCAGCTTGGAGGAAGATATGGCAATGAACTCTGGAGGATTGGGCCTGTGAAGAGAGAGTTTAAAGGTTTGATGCCATTTTAATGGCGGACAAAAAATGGTGATATTAAAGATACACTGTAAATGAGTTCTATTACATTCAACAATTCAAAATATGTGCCATTAACTCCAAACATCTGTATATTACTAGGTAATAGAGTAAGATGTTTACCTTGGAGCTCTAGGCCGATTCTTGGCCTCTCCGACAGGCCTTTGGGTGATGAGTCTTCCCCTAGCTCGCAGTGGCAGGGTTCTAGCCTGTGAACTATGCCTCCTGGTGTAACTGGGAGCCATGACGTTCCTGGATAGAGCTGCCATGGACTCCCTGTAGACAAGGCCATGTCTGGAAGATATGCTGCAGTGGTGACACGTGGCCAACTGAGAGAGAGGTAAAATAAGGGCAGAGGTCAATGTAAAAGACACTGCCATAGGGGTTAGCTATTCAACGTTACAGACATGCTGAGACAATTACCAAAGAGATTCAAAGAAGGACGTTGAGGAAAGTAAGTGGGTGAGGATGATAAACAAATCATTAAAACCAGGCCACACTACTTCCTGTAATAATGAAAGTCATGTAGACCTGGTTAAAAGTAAACCAAGACCCTAGAGGCCTCTCCCCATAAAGAACACAAGGCTAAATTCAGATGTGATAACACACATGTTGGCCCTAGCCCACTGTCAATGACTTCCCTCCACCAATAGGATATCAGGACAGCTCTCTAGAGTCTGGAGAGCATCAAGCGCATCATAGCCCCACTTCTAAACCAGAACACGCTTATTTATTTTACAAGTTAATAATTTAGCAGACTCTGTTATCCAGAGTGACTTACAGATAGTACATTCATCTTAAGATAGCTAGGTGGGACAACATAGTAGGTACATTGACTCTATTGTATGTCGCACACTGGATTAAAGGCTATCATCACATTATGTTGCCCACAAATCTTCTTATGACATTTCTATGGAGAACAGTGTTTCACTCTTTCTCTGCTTAGTTTATAAAAATAGTAGCGACAATAACTTATGTTTTTATAATAACTATATGTTTGGTTCTATGCATAGTATTTGTGTCACACATAAATTAAGCAAGGATAAACATGATACATTCAGAAACTGTTACAGTAGCCTACAGTAATATGTTGCCTCTGTGGAAAGAGAAAGACATCGCTAATTATAAGACTAGCCCTAAATGATTCCCCTCTTCTATCAGACATTCCTTAAATTGACCATGGAAACGATAAAACAAAGTATACATTCTTTACCTAGCACAATTCAACCATCTGCTACCACACTCCCAAATGATCAACTCACAAACAATGCTTGTATCAAAGCATTGAGAGTCAACAAAGTTGTGTAAATGCCTGGAAGAGAGGAACTCACCGAGACAAAGGCTGCCATGCTGTGCTGTTTCTGTTCTTCTTCACGAGAGTCACAATGTGTGACAGTCCCTCTAACACAAAACGCTCTGTCATCCTACATATGGGTGGAGCCAGGGGGCGATGAAATAAATGACATCTCAGCCCACTGCTTCTTAAGGATGTCACCAGTACATGATTCCTGCCTACAGCCATAATCTATACTCTAGACTGTGGATTAGAGTCTGAAACCACCCCCCACACCAAACCAATAGGGTTGTGAACAGGCTGTCCTATTTTAACCTGAATAATCTTGGAAAGTGAACCAAGCTGTGTTACATCAACAACAATTGATTTGATGTTCTGTTCCGTGTTTCTGGGTTAGATAACGGGATATATCCTTTTGTGTGATTACACAACACTACAATTTAATGTCAGAAAAGGATATTACAGGGTTGATTTTCTGTCCTAAAATGTAATCTTGCCAAATATGTTTCTGATGTGTCTTGGCTGCCTATTTATAGGTTTGTGATCCAAGAATATCACTATGCAGATGTGTATCATGATAGAATACCACTCTGCAGATGGGTATCATGATTGAATACCACTATGCAGATGGGTACATGATAGAATACCACTCTGCAGATGGGTATCATGATTGAATACCACTCTGCAGATGGGTTTCATGATTGAATACCACTCTGCAGATGGATATCATGATTGAATACCACTCTGCAGATGGGTTCATGATTGAATACCACTCTGCAGATGGGTATCATGATAGAATACCACTATGCAGATGTGTATCATGATAGAATACCACTCTGCAGATGGGTCTCATGATTGAATACCACTCTGCAGATGGATCCTATGATAGAATACCACTATGCAGATGGATATCATGATTGAATACCACTATGCAGATGGATAGCATAATAGAAAACCACTCTGCAGATGGATAGCATGACAAAATACCACTCTGCAGATGGGTATCATGATAGAATACCACTATGCAGATGGATAGCATGACAGAATACCACTCTGCAGATGGATCCTATGATAGAATACCACTGTGCAGATGGATACCATTTTACAATACCACTTTGCAGATGGATACCATTATAGAATACCACTCTGCAGATGGATACCATGATAGTCTTTCATGGTTAAGGGTTGAGGAGAAATGGACTACTTCTCTTCTAGTCTTCTTAAGAAACATTTATGTTTGTATAATATTTTTTCATATACTTCAAACAGACTTACAAACCCCACCATACATGCCTTTATGGTGTATCTTCACAGTATCCAAACGAAAAACAGATTTAATGCATCGCTCAGTTATGTATCAAATCAAAATTGTATGGTCAGAGACACATACTTAGCAGATGTTATTGCGGGTGTAGCAAAAGGCTTGTATAGAGCCATGTCATGGTGGAATGCTCTGCCACCAGATGTTACTCAGGCAAAAAGCAAGTTCAGCTTTAAAAAACAGATACAGAAAACATCTTGCATCAAAGTGCCTCTCCTCTTTCTAAAGAGAGATTGTAATTTAACTATGCTGTATATAAGAACTAATATGGATATATAAATAGTGTGTAGATAGTATTTTTGTTGTCTCTTGGTGTCTTTCCTATATAAAACTCTTATGTTATTTGTAAACAACACTTTTTGAATTTAATGTAATATATTATGTTGTTATTGTCTATTTCTGTTGTGTACTTTGTAATGTATTTGTACGTTTTATGTGGACACCAGGAAAAATAAATGCTACATGTGCAGTAGCTAGCAAATGGGGATCCTAATAAATTAAACTAAAGCATTTGAATAATTCTTCAGTCTCTTGATGTCAATATACTCATGATGATTAATGATGTTGATTGTTTTTAAATTGCTTGTTTTTTGTTGTTGTTGCTTTGCATCGCTTTGAGGTGTATTTATGTAATGAATAGCACTATAACAGTTAAATACATTTTATATTATTATTACTAATCTCCAGAACCATGAATGAATTGAAGTTCATCATCATACACAAAGAGATCATTATGACATCATTGCTTTTGGAATTTGGAATTCCAATCCATTCTAGAACATTTGTAAAACCACTTGACCCATTTTCTTAGCTAGGTTCTATTCCATGGTTCCATGATCCATTTATTGTAAAAAATGAAGTCCTCACACGTTTTCTTAAGAGAACCTTTTGTCACTGAAAGGCTAAGGAAGAGAACGGGTAAGCGCTCTGAAGTATTTCTGGCAAACGTAGCACTATCATGACATATTTATTTACATCCCATTTGATTTACAGTAAATATGAATCAGGATTGCCATAGCGGGACAGCAGGACCCTATTCTTTCTCTAACACCAGGTACCCAGTGGAGTCCTTCTCATGCTCAGGCATTAAGAGCAGCAGAACCCCCTAGTATACTTGGCTCCAAAACACCTCACACTCTCTGCCCTCCCCTGAAGCCAGCAGACATCTCCTACAGACACACGGCGAGGAAGGGAGGCAGTAGGTCAGTGGAGCCCAAGGAGCCGTCGTACACAGACCGCCTGGACTTCTGCTTCCTCAGAGCCTCCTCTGCCCTGGAGAAGTTCAATGGGAAACTGCTGTATAAGTGTGCCAGCTGCTTGTGGTACTACCCCAGCCTGTCCTCTCTGCAGACACACATCACCCTGGGCTTTATGGAGGGCTTCAGCTGCAGGGTCTACTACAGGAAGCTGAAGGAGCTGCGCTGCAGGAACGACATGAAGAGGATACAGGTGATCTCTCTGGAGACCACAGCCAAGAGAGTCAATCGCTTCTCAGCAGGAAATAGGGTGGCAGAGGAGCTGAGGAACAAGAGCAGTGAGGAGACAAAGAAGAAGAGCAGTGAGGAGCTGAGGAACAAGAGCAGTGAGGAGACAGAGAAGAAGAGCAGTGAGATTCAGAAGTGGCTTTCTGAGATAGAGGAACCCACTGATCATTACAGTCACTGAGATCATTATCCCTTTTTTCATTACAGATTCATTTTCACAGTAACAAAACATAGCTATATAAAATAAAACGTTTTCATGATCCCTGCTTCTTCTTATTCTCAGAGTACAGTTGGAGCCAGATATACTAAATACATGCTATTTCATAAGGGAATTAATGAGTACACTGATTGGCATCTGGGAATTCAAACAGCTGAATTTCTAACTCTGTCCATGGTGCTAAAGTTGGGTACATCCTGAGGTCAGTAGCCCAACACCCTCAGATAAGTACAGAGTACAAGGGAATCCTAGTTTCTTTTTGGACCGATCTGTAAAAGGTCCTTCTACAACAACTATGTCACGCCCTGACCTGAGATATCTCTGTTTTCTTTATATTTTGGTTAGGTCAGGGTGTGACTAGGGTGGGTACGCTAGTTTTTGTATGTCTAGGGTTTTTGTAGGTCTAGGTATGTCTAGGCCTAATATGGTTCCCAATCAGCGGCAGCTGTTTATCATTGTCTCTGATTGGGGATCATATTTAGGTAGCCATTTCCCTTTGGTGTTTGTGGGATCTTGTCTACAATTAGGTGCCTGTGTGCACACTAGTAGCGTTTCGTTTGGTAATTTGTTTTGGTGAGTTTCAGTTGATTACAAATGATGTGGAACTATATTCACGCTGCGCCTTGGTCCGATTCTTATAACGAATGTGGCAAACTATCACTAATCACTATGTAGAACAGAATAGCAGTATTTTCCAAGCATATTAGAGCTCCTCTACTCAGCCCTTTTTTCTCAACACTCCAACACTGCCCTCTAGTGCATTTTATTGGCATGTCTGGGTAATTATTTCACCTTTATTTAACCAGGCAAGTCAGTTAAGAACAAATTCTTATTTTCAATGACAGCCTGGGAACAGTGGGTTAACTGCCTGTTCAGGGGCAGAACGACAGATTTGTACCTTGTCAGCTCGGGGGTTTGAATTCGCAACCTTCCGGTTACTAGTCCAATGCTCTAACCACTAGGCTACACTGCTGGATGAGGCAGGACAAGCGTTTCTATCCAAGGTGCAGAGACATCTCAGCTGAAGACTGCCAGGGGTGGATAAGGCAGGCCAAGCATTACTATGCAAGGTGCAGAGACATCTCAGCTGACGACTGCCAGGGGTGGATGAGGCAGGACAAGTGCAGAGGTGTTGTTGAACCAAAGGCCATGTATGTTGAAGGTGTTGTTGAACCAAAGGCCATGTATGTTGGAGGTGTTGTTGAACCAAAGGCCGTGCATGTTGGATGTGTTGTTGAACCAAAGGCCATGCATGTTGGATGTGTTGTTGAACCAAAGGCCATGCATGTTGGATGTGTTGTTGAACCAAAGGCCATGTATGTTGGATGTGTTGTTGAACCAAAGGCCATGTATGTTGATGTGTTGTTGAACCAAAGGCCATGCATGTTGGATGTGTTGTTGAACCAAAGGCCATGTATGTTGGATGTGTTGTTGAACCAAAGGCCATGTGTGTTGGATGTGCTGTTGAACCAAAGGCCATGTATGTTGGAGGTGTTGTTGAACCAAAGGCCATGTATGTTGGATGTGTTGTTGAACCAAAGGCCATGTATGTTGGATGTGTTGTTGAACCAAAGGCCATGTGTGTTGGAGGTGTTGTTGAACCAAAGGCCATGTGTGTTGGAGGTGTTGTTGAACCAAAGGCCATGTATGTTGGATGTGTTGTTGAACCAAAGGCCATGTATGTTGGCTGTGTTGTTGATCCAAAGGCCATGTGTGTTGGATGTGTTGTTGAACCAAAGGCCATGTGTGTTGGATGTGTTGTTGAGCCAAAGGTCATGTATGTTGGATGTGTTGTTGAGCCAAAGGTCATGTATGTTGGATGTGTTGTTGAACCAAAGGCCATGTATATTGGATGTGTTGTTGAACCAAAGGTCATGTATGTTGGATGTGTTGTTGAACCAAAGGCCATGTATTTATTTTATTTATTTATTTATTTATTTTACCTTTATTTAACCAGGTAGGCAAGTTGAGAACAAGTTCTCATTTACAATTGCGACCTGGCCAAGATAAAGCAAAGCAGTTCGACAGATAAAACGACACAGAGTTACACATGGAGTAAAAACAAACATACAGTCAATAATGCAGTATAAACAAGTCTATATACAATGTGAGCAAATGAGGTGAGAAGGGAGGTAAAGGCAAAAAAGGCCATGATGGCAAAGTAAGTACAATATAGCAAGTAAAATACTGGAATGGTAGTTTTGCAATGGAAGAATGTGCAAAGTAGATTATTGTTGTTTGTTGATCCAAAGACCATGTATGTTGGATGTGTTGTTGAACCAAAGGTCATGTATGTTGGATGTGTTGTTGAACCAAAGGCCATGTATGTTGGATGTGTTGTTGAACCAAAGACCATGTATGTTGGATGTGTTGTTGAACCAAAGGTCATGTATGTTGGATGTGTTGTTGAACCAAAGACCATGTATGTTGGATGTGTTGTTGAACCAAAGGTCATGTATGTTGGATGTGTTGTTGAACCAAAGGCCATGTATGTTGGATGTGTTGTTGAACCAAAGACCATGTATGTTGGATGTGTTGTTGAACCAAAGGCCATGTATGTTGGATGTGTTGTTGAACCAAAGACCATGTATGTTGGATGTGTTGTTGAACCAAAGGTCATGTATGTTGGATGTGTTGTTGATCACTGGCAGTAATTTCATGTTGCTAATAAAGCTTTTACTGCAGCAATTCTGTCACTTACTTTGTTTCTACTTGACATTCTATGAAGTAAGATCACTCATTCACTTTTAGATAGTATGTTGCCAAAAAGGCACACAATCGACACTCAACCAAAAAATGTAGAGTTGTTTACAATAAGAGGAAACTGAATTATAAAAACAATGGATTTCATATTGTCTAATGTATGCAGGAAGAACTGAAACATGAAAAGTAATGCAGTTTTTGTAATGCCATTAACTGTTAGTATTTGAAAGTCATTGTGTTATGATTGACTATACGTTCCTCTTGGATAGAAAACGTGTTTTGACAGAATGATTAGATACTGTATTGAGTCGGGTTTGCCGTGCTTTGATAGAGTTAGTGTTTGTTCAGTAGAGAATCTCTTTTTGCATTTTGAAATGTAGAGTTGGTATTTAATGTTTGTATTTGTATTTTGGTTTGAGCAGAAAATGTACTATTTGGCTAATTGTGTGATGTAGGTGTGTTGCTGTCTTAAGAGTTAATCATTTTAAGTATAAGTAAATGCTTGTTAGCAATTGTAAAAAACTTTAAAAACACTTGAATTCCAAACATACACAACAAGCACTGAACTACAGAGTTCTTATAGCTACAATTTGTGTGTCCCTGAGTCTGTGTGTGTGCCTGCATATGTGTGCGTAAGTAAGTGTGTTCGAGAGTGTGTGTGTGCCTTCCTGCCTGCGTGTGTGTGTTTAAGTGATTGCGTGTGTGTTCGTTTGCATCTCTTTCACAAAGTTTGTCCCAAACTCAACCCAGGATAAATGATGCTTCAAATGAACTGTTTAGCTAGGAAGATAAACTGTGTATTAGTCAGCTTTAATGCAGACATGTTTAGATGACTAGTGCAGGGTACATTTCTAACAGTAGAGGTTGGGACTGTGTTCAGGCTCACTGATACATCTTCTAAATCTATGTTGAGTAAACTTATGTTTCACTAAAGGAACATGTTCGGCACAGCACAATGTTCATCTGGAAAATAACCAGTATGACTGAATTTTGAGCACTCGATATACTTACAGCAGAGTTTCTGAATGACCTCCAGGATCTCACATTCCTGAGACAGGAAGATGAATGCTTTACAGGTTGATTTAGGAGAATCTTGTGACTGTCCATTTCCATATACAGTGGGGAGAACAAGTATTTGATACACTGCCGATTTTGCAGGTTTTTCTACTACGTTTAGACCATGTAGAGGTCTGTAATTTTTTTATCATAGGTACACTTCAACTGTAAGAGACGGAATCTAAAACAAAAATCCAGAAAGTCACATTGTATGACTTTTAAGTAATGAATTTGCATTTTATTGCATGACATAAGTATTTGATACATCAGAAAAGCAGAACTTAATATTTGGTACAGAAACCTTTGTTTGCAATTACAGAGATCAAACGTAGTTCTTGACCAGGTTTGCACACACTGTAGCAGGGATTTTGGCCCACTCCTCCATACAGACCTTCTCCAGATCCTTCAGGTTTCAGGGCTGTCGCTGGGCAATACAGACTTTCAGCTCCCTCCAAAGATTTTCTATTGGGTTCAGGTCTGGAGACTGGCTAGGCCACTCCAGGACCTTGAGATGCTTCTTACGGAGCCACTCCTTAGTTGCCATGGCTGTGTGTTTTGGATCGTTGTCATGCTGGAAGACCCATCTTCAATGCTCTTGCTGAGGGAAGGTGGTTGTTGGCCAAGATCTCGCGATACATGGCCCCATCCATCCTCCCCTCAATATGTTGCAGTCGTCCTGTCCCCTTTGCAGAAAAGCATCCCCAAAGAATGATGTTTCCACCTCCATGCTTCACGGTTGGGATGGTGTTCTTGGGGTTGTACTCATCCTTCTTCCTCCAAACACGGTGAGTGGAGTTTAGAGAGAGAGAGAGAGAGAGAGAGAGACTTACTTACTTGTGCTTCTAGTTCCGACCGTGCAGTAATATCTAACAAGTAATCCAGGGTGAACAGCATTCTTACATAGGTATTCCTCTTGTCCAGATGGGTTAGGGCAGTGTGATTGCGTTGTCTGTGGATCTATTGGGGTGGTAAGCAAATCGGAGTGGGTCTAGGGTGTCAGGTAGGGTGGAGGTGATATGATTCTTGACTAGTCTCTCAAAGCACTTCATGATGACGGAAGTGAGTGCTACGGGGCAATAGTAATTTAGCTCAGTTACCTTCGCTTTCTTGGGAACAGGAATAATGGTGGCCCTCTTGAAGCATGTGGGAACAGCAGACTGGGATAAAGATTAATTGAATATGTCTGTAAACACACTAGCCAGCTGGTCTGCGCATGCTCTGAGGACACGGCTAGGGATGCCATCTCGGCCAGCAGCCTTGCAGGGGTTAACACGTTTAAATGTTTTACTCACATTGGCTGCGGTGAAGGAGAGCATGCAGGTTTTGGTAGCGGGCCGTGTCAGTGGCACTGTATTGTCCTCAAAGCGAGCAAAGAAGTTGTTTAGTTTATCTGGGAGCAAGACGTCGGTGTCTGCGACGGGGCTGGTTTTCTTTTTGCCATCTATGATTGACTGTAGACCCTGCCACATATTTTCATGTCTGAGCCATTGAATTGCGACTCCACTTTGTCTCTATACTGGCGCTTAGCTTGTTTGATTGCCTTGCGGAGGGAATAGCTACACTGTTTGTATTTGGTCATGTTTCCGGTCGCCTTGCCATGATTAAAAAAGCAGTGGTTTGCGCTTTCAGTTTTGCGTGAATGCTGCCATCAATCCACGGTTTCTGATTGGGGAAGGTTTTAATAGTCACCGTGGGTACATCATCACCGATGCACTTGCTAATAAACTCGCTCACCGAATCAGCGTATACATCAATGTTGTTGTCTGAGGCTATCTGGAACATATCCCAGTCCACATAATAAAAGCAATCTTGAAGCGTGGAATCAGATTTCGTCGGACCAGCGTTGAACAGACCTGAGCACGGGCGTTTCCTGTTTTAGTTTATAGGCTGGGAGCAACAAAATTGAGTCGTGGTCAGACTTGCCGAAAGGAGGGCGAGGGAGAGCTTTGTATGCATCGCGGAAGTTAGAGTAGCGATGATCCAGAATTTTGCCAGCCCAGGTCGCGCATTCGATATGCTGATAAAATTTAAGGAGTCTTGTTTTCAGATTAGCCTTGTTAAAATAGTGGTTTCCAGTTGACATAGTCCAATGAATGAGTCCAATGAAGTTCTTTCAAGGCCATTGAGGTGTCTGCTTTGGGGGGGATATACACACACGGCTGTGATTATAATAGAAGAGAATTCTCTTGGTAGATAATGCGGTCTGCATTTGATTGTAAGGAATTCTAGGTCAGGTGAACAAAAGGACTTGAGTTCCTGTATGTTGTTATGATCACACCACGTCTCGTTAATCATAAGGCATACACCCCCGCCCTTCTTCTTACCGGAGAGATGTTTGTTTATGTCGGCGCGATGCGTGAAGAAACCGGGTGGCTGTACTGACTCTGATAACGTATCCCGAGTGAGCCATGTTTCCGTGAAACAGAGAATGTTACAATCTCTGATGTCTCTCTGGAAGGCAACCCTTGCTTGAATTTTGTCTGCCTTGTTGTCAAGAGACTGGACATTGGCAAGTAGTATACTCGGGAGCGATGAGCAATGTGCCCATCTACGGAGCCTGACCAGAAGACCGCTCCGTCTGCCCCTTCTGCGGCAGCGTTGTTTTGGGTCGCCTACAGGGATCCGATCCATTGTCCTGGGAGGTGGTCCAACAAAGGATCCACTTTGGGAAAGTCGTATTATTCCTAGTCGTAATGTTGGTAAGTTGGCGTTGCTCTCATATCCAATAGTTCTTCCCGGCTGTATGTCATAAGACTTAAGATTTCCTGGAGTAACAGTGTAAGAAATAATACATAAAAAAACTAAATACTACATAGTTTCCTAAGATTGCGAAGTGAGGCGACCATCTCTGTCGGCGCCATCACGATCCTGTGGTTCATTAAGTACCAGTAGGACACGATCCTGTGGTTCATTAAGTACCAGTAGGACATGATCCTGTGGTTCATTAAGTACCAGTAGGACACGATCCTGTGGTTCATTAAGTACCAGTAGGACACGATCCTGTGGTTCATTAAGTACCAGTAGGACACGATCCTGTGGTTCATTAAGTACCAGTAGGACACAATCCTGTGGTTCATTAAGTACCAGTAGGACACGATCCTGTGGTTCATTAAGTACCAGTAGGACATGATCCTGTGGTTCATTAAGTACCAGTAGGACATGATCCTGTGGTTCATTAAGTACCAGTAGGACATGATCCTGTGGTTCATTAAGTACCAGTAGGACATGATCCTGTGGTTCATTAAGTACCAGTAGGACACGATCCTGTGGTTCATTAAGTACCAGTCGGACATGATCCTGTGGTTCATTAAGTACCAGTAGGACATGATCCTGTGGTTCATAAGTACCAGTAGGACATGATCCTGTGGTTCATTAAGTACCAGTAGGACATGATCCTGTGGTTCATAAGTACCAGTAGGACATGATCCTGTGGTTCATTAAGTACAGTAGGACATGATCCTGTGGTTCCTTAAGTACCAGTAGGACATGATCCTGTGGTTTCATTAAGTACCAGTAGGACATGATCCTGTGGTTCATTAAGTACCAGTAGGACATGATCCTGTGGTTCATTAAGTACCAGTAGGACATGATCCTGTGTTCATTAAGTACCAGTAGGACATGATCCTGTGGTTCATTAAGTACCAGTAGGACATGATCCTGTGGTTCATTAAGTACCAGTAGGACATGATCCTGTGGTTCATTAAGTACCAGTAGGACATGATTCAAGATAACTTGAATCTCTCTTTGACAGGCATGGCGCCAGGATTTTCTCTCCCGTAGCTAAGGGGGAGCTTGACCAATATGTGGGGGATGCTCAGAAAATAATTGATTTTCATGACTTCAGAGTTATAAGGAAGTTCTCGTTTCTTCAATAAAAGCAGATATGGCACACAGCACATTCTATATAAATGTAGTTTAATTGAATTTGGCCAAAGAATATTAAACAAAATAGCTACAAGCCTAATACAAGTGACCACAAGGCAATGACAAAAACATCTTTCACGTGCAAAGGTTGCAAGACTTCAGCACCAAGCACTGCATGGGTGCTGTCCGGTGCTGAAGTCTTTCAGCAATAACAACACAATACATCCAAAATGCGACAACAACAGGAAGTGCATTTATTCCATATGCATAATCAGACCACTGTGTGTTGGTAATAATGTTTCGGATTAAATGGCTATCAAGAAGTGCATTTACCCTGCGCGTGTCAACTGTGCACACATGGTGTATAACGAGCTGGCTATCATCACAATCTTAGCGATTATATTTCAATTGCAAAAAATACTTGTAGACCGACTGGCTGGCAATATGCCTGTGTCTTCTTGTTCCATCTAGATCCAGATCAGCATGATTGAATCATGTTTCCACCACTGGACAGGCGCCCTGTCAATTAAAATAACTTTCAGTTACTCACCAAGTGTTGTTTTATAGAAGGACAACGCGTCTGTTGTGGTTTAGTGCAAGATAGTCTATAATCTTCTGGACATACAGGGCCTTGGTTGTTTCTGCGTGTATGGACAGGCAGGCAAGGTTGATGAATCGAGGGTTTGCCATTTTGTTTCTCATGTAGATTTTTACACGCCGCATGCAGGAAAACTACGTTCACATGACGTGGAGGTTACTGGCAGTGTGACAGATATGTGTACAAGTTTATAGATGTCCACGAAGGAGTCTTGAAGGGTTAAAGCTTGGACAGGAACTCCAGTGTGCTGCTAACTGTTTCGCCCGGTTCTTTTTTTCTTTCCAAGAGCCGGCGCACTTGGTGCACCTCTGCCAGCTGACTGTCCTCTCTGATTCCATAGTGCTGTGCCATGGGCACAAGGCTCTCCTTTTGAAGGAATCTGGCATGCTTGGGGTTGAGGGCTGACTTTCCCATGAGAACTGTACCTGCTTCTGTGTAAAAGTGTTGGGTCATTTCGTTCACCAGTCGGTCAATGACATGAGAAGAGAGGACATGGATGGATGTTCAGTTTGAATTGGAGCTTCAACTATAAAGTCCTGTAGGTGGGGAGGATGTTGGGATTGTCTCTTCTCTTGTGGGGGCGGCGGTTGTATGGCGAGATCGACCTTTGTGCACAGGGCCTCTGCCTTGCTCCATATGGCTCTCCAAGAGTCCTCCGTGTGCTTTTCTTTTATGCTCGTGATGACGGACTGTGCGAGGTCAGAGGCAATCTCGAGCAAAAGATCAGGGGACTGTAGAGTGTCAGACATGAACTTTGCTGTGCGGAACAGATCCTCAAACAGGATAAGGTGGAAAATTAATTCAGAATCAATGAGTGTGAGTAGTGACCGCTCGTCAGTCGAACTGCGTGAATTGGGCTGCGACTTAATGTCCTTTAAGGTAGCAGTGATGTGGCTGGGAGGGGTTTTAAGGTAGCAGTGATGGCTGGGAGGGTTTTTAAGGTAGCAGTGATGGATGGGAGGGTTTTTAAGGTAGCAGTGATGGCTGGGAGGGTTTTTAAGGTAGCAGTGATGGCTGGGAGGGTTTTTAAGGTAGCAGTGATGGCTGGGAGGGTTTTTAAGGTAGCAGTGATGGCTGGGAGGGCTTGTTGCACTGCCCACAGCGAGTAGTACTGGCAGGACCATTGCGTATTAGACAGTTTCTTGAGTTTAATGGGCTGCTGTGAAGGCTGAAGTTCCCTTTGCTTCATAATGAAATAGGCATGAACAAATGAGCCTGAGAAAAACAACGTATTTACCTCATTGGTTGGATATTTAACAATTATTTACTTAACAAACAGTAAGATATTTCTGTCCTGCTAATGCTGTGTTTGATGGTCTCCACTCTAGCACCCTGCAGCTAATCTGGGTTTATGGTTTTACTAGAGATAGCTTGAGCTGATAATAGATGGATATCTCAGTGATAAAAACCAACAGCCACATTCCATTCTATGATTAGTGGTGCATATGAGACATATGTCTCCGGTCTGATTAAGCCTGCATTCCATAGACAAGATATGGTGTATGTTTAGCCGGGATAGAGAGAGCCTGGAGGAGCAGAACCAAGGCCTCAGTATTCCTAAGTATCCGGCAAACTAAGACAGGGTGGGGTTAAGACAACACCATGGGCAGATGACCAGGAGATGAACCCAGAGTGGCTTATGATGGCCCTTAGTCTGAATGGGAAGGGTGGAGCCAGCCATGACAGCATTTTTAGGTCTACTATATATACACAACTCTGCATTTCTGTAAAAGTTAAGCTCTCGGCAACACAACTTAGGGTGTGCAGTCGACGGTTTCATTATTGCAATAATTAATCGATGTTGAATGAAGAGGATTGTTTGAATAATTGTCCAAGTCTCTCTCAGTACTGAAATTTCCACGACAAGCGCCATGCCTGCGCGTTGAAACTTTGACTGAAAAGTTTTCAACACAGCTTGAGTAATTGGAGAGATTTTTCTCTTTATACATATGCCAGAGTCACTGCTTCCTCAAAGACACTTATACTGGTCTGGCTGTTGATAAAAGCCAAGGTGTTTGGATATCAATGGTTAGTGGTGCAATTCAAGTTCATTGGGCCTGACAAGGAGTTGGAACCAGTTCATGGAAAAGAACCGAAAACATTTTCAATGAACAGAAACGGAACCCGGAGTGAAAGTGATCAATACTGTTCCAGAACAGAATGGTTATTTTAAAAGCATGGGAACCGGTTTATAACGTTATTTTACTTTCCAGGCATTTTTTGAGTCCCACAAATGCAAAGTGCTCCCTCTGTCACTCAAAAACTTCTTCCAGTGTCTACCAACAAGCTGAAAATCTTTACTAGTGTGTGTGTGTGTTTAGGCTATTGTAGCCCCTCCCCCCCTCCAAAGCATAGGCTACTGTAGCCCCTCCCCCTCTCCAAAGCATAGGCTACTGTAGCCCCTCCCCCTCTCCAAAGCATAGGCTACTGTAGCCCCTCCCCCCCTCCAAAGCATAGGCTACTGTAGCCCCTCCCCCCCTCCAAAGCATAGGCTACTGTAGCCCCTCCCCCCCTCCAAAGCATAGGCTACTGTAGCCCCTCCCCCCCTCCAAAGCATAGGCTACACTGTAGCCCCTCCCCCCCTCCAAAGCATAGGCTACACTGTAGCCCCTCCCCCCCTCCAAAGCATAGGCTACACTGTAGCCCCTCCCCCCTCCAAAGCATAGGCTACACTGTAGCCCCTCCCCCCTCCAAAGCATAGGCTACACTGTAGCCCCTCCCCCCTCCAAAGCATAGGCTACACTGTAGCCACTCCCCCCTCCAAAGCATAGGCTACACTGTAGCCACTCCCCCCTCCAAAGCATAGGCTACACTGTAGCCCCTCCCCCCTCCAAAGCATAGGCTACACTGTAGCCCCTCCCCCCTCCAAAGCATAGGCTACACTGTAGCCCCTCCCCCCTCCAAAGCATAGGCTACACTGTAGCCCCTCCCCCCTCCAAAGCATAGGCTACACTGTAGCCCCTCCCCCCTCCAAAGCAGTACTGACATTACAAGCATGATTCAGAAGATAGGGAGAGAGATTTAATTAGCTGGAGAATAATTAACTTTTGCAATACTAGTTAAGGATTCTATAGGCCGAGTTATCACATTTCACATTGGATATGTTAACTACAAAAAGGAAAGGTGTTTTTAATTCAGCTGCCGCTCTGCGCACACAAGCTTGTTAGCTCAAAGGACATTCAAAGTTTCTCCATAGAAGGTCCTCTTCCTAGATATAATTCTGTGGACTTAATTCAGATAACGCATGTCATAACAAGATGCCCAGCGCTTCAAGCCTCCTCCTCAACCTTCTCTCGCTCTCTCGCCCCTGCAAAATTTCAGTCGCCATAGGCTACACTTGTCTGTCCATCACGTATGTAAACAACTAGTTTGCCTGCTCTATCCGCACTGATTGACAAAGTAATCTACTGAGCTAAACCGGTTCACATCTTTATTTTTCTGGACGTAACAGTGGAATGGAACAAAAAGAATAGTGTTTTTGTTCAGAAAGAACTATTGGAAAATAATTTGGTTCCAAACCTTGATGCAGACAGACAGACATTTAAACCTGCAGGTCCTCTCAGACATAGAGATAGAGAGACAGACAGACAGACAGACCTTTAAACCTGCAGGTCCTCTCAGACCTGGGTATCCCTGTAAGAAGATGAAAGAAATCTGAAATAGGCAAATGAGGTCCATGGACACTTTGTCCAGACAATGTTGATAAATCATACTTGTAACTAAGAATCAAAACATGAATGCCTACTTATTGCTCAGAAATTCACTGCTGAAGAATACAGACCTGGAACCCTGGATATCCAGGTTGGCCTTCTCCCTGTGTTCCAGCATCACCCTGAAGAGAGAATCAAGATAATATTGTGTATTCAGAATATTAGCCTCATGATAAATCAGATAAGCTCTTCAATACACTCACCCTTTTCCCAATGGGCCCTGCATCTCCTGGTGCTCCTGGGGGGAGAGACCCTGGTCAAAACATGTATTGTAGTTTGCATGTGTTACCACATGGTACAGCTGTGTCATCATCAAAATCATTAAATGACTGGCCATCGTACCGCAGGCCCGTAAGGTCCCGGCTCTCCTCTGTACCCTTTGAGCCCAGACACTCCACTCAGACCCTTTCAGGGGGAAGAAATTAAGAGAGGGGGTGCGACAATGACTGGAGGTAAAACATCAACCTATATTTAGCAATAGCCCATGAGAGAGCTAGCCTGTTCCCCAAGAAGGTGTTGGTGGAACCATATAAGAAAGAACAAGTGATCACACAGAGTAATAGAGGACCGAGGGACACTCACCTGTGAACCCACGTCTCCAGCCTGACCTTCATGACCCTGTGCTCCAGCAGAGCCTGTGTCACCCGTCTCCCCTTGACCACCTCTTATTCCTGGAGCACCTGTTAGTCCCCTCTCTCCCCCTACACCCTTAAGAGAGACACATAGGAAGAGAGATGGAGAGAGCGTGTCATGTGTGCTCCCTCTCCGGCCTCTAGGTCACCAGGCTGCTCGTTAAGGCGCACACCTGTCACCATTACGCGCATCGTCAGACTCACCTGGACTCCATCACTTCCTTTATTACCTGCCCTATATATGTCACTCCCTTTGGTTCCTTCCCCGGGCATCATTGTTTCTATTTCATATCTGTGTGCTGTTTGTGTTTCTTGTTTTGTATTTAGTTGTATTTATTTATTAAACAACAAACTCCCTGAACTTGCTTCCTGACTCTCAGCACACGTCGTTACAGAGAGAGAGAGGTCACCAGCTTGCATGTGAACAGCATTGTTCAGCTAAACAGCAGCTTCCCATCGGTCAACAAGGCCATTTTACCATAATGTAAACATCAAAGTGTTTACAAAAGCTAAACCAACTTTTTTGATTCATTATATACTAATGTGTTTTCTTTTACAGTGATACAACTATTTTATTCAGCCATTTAGTCAATGTAGAGCAGGGATCATCAACTAGATTTCTTGAGCAGATTGTCGGGTGGACCGGAGCATAGTTACAAATAGAAAGCAATTGACCTCAAGAAGCCCTGCTTACATTTGTATTCAATCACATTTCTCTCTATTATACATGTGAATACTTGGGAACAGATTTCTTAAATTCCCTTGGAGCTGATTTCCTGTTGTCCAACAATAAAAAATAATAAGATGTGACTTATTTTTTAGAAAACTTGGGGGGTCAAATAAAACCACCCTCGGGCCAAATTCGGCCCATGCGCCATCAGTTGGGGTACCCTGATGTTCAGTGATCTAGTAAGATATGTGTCTTCCTGTGTCAGATTATGTGGACAGTGTTCGTCCTGGTCCGGGTGATGTATTGATTCTAGAACTAGCTGAGTTCCAAACCGCTGTGCCTGGCGCTCCAGACGGTCCAAAGTCCCCCTGTAAAACACAGAAAGGTGGACAGGTGCCTGAGGTCATTGTCCAATCGTTATTGGTTATGGCATCATTTTTCCATTCAACTATAAAAAAATACACCGATACATTTGTGTGTTTATCACAACTGGCAGTTATCAGAATCTGCAGCTTATTGACGATAGAGTTATTGAGGTGGTGGTGTTTTTACTTCGTCTCCTTGGTCACCCTTATTTCCAGGTCCTCCGATTGGTCCAGGCTCCCCCTACAGACACAGATGAAACAATACAGCCACACAGAAAAGCTATCCTGTGTGATAGATGGATGGATGGATGATTGAATGATCAAATTATTGATTGATTAATTGATTGATTTGATTAGTTGATAAATCAATAGATTGATTGATTACCATGGCTCCGTTGGCTCCAGACACTCCAGGAACCCCTGGCTCCCCAGGTGTTCATATCTCTCCCTGTGGACAGGAAGGTCAAATAGAAACTTAAGTCACTCACACATTAAATAATGCAGAACAGACAATTAAGGTGCTGGGTATGACAGAGTTACCTTTTGTCCAGGTAATCCATAAGATCCTTCATCTCCTTTCTGCCCCAGAGGACCTGGCTCCCCCTATCAGAGGAAACAGTCATTACCAACATCAACCAGTCTGAACTTAAATATGAATACTTCAGATATAACTAACAGCATTCATTTACTATTTATCTAGAGACTATGAAGTCTGCTGAGGACAGAGTTATGGGAATAATGTGTAGTATTGTAACTCCCTGTTTGCAGTACGTGTCAGTCTACTGACTAGCTCTGGCTCCTAGAGCGCTATTGGCTGCCAAGTGGTTCTTGGCTGTGGAGGGGAAATTCTGGGAAATGATGACCGCTTGGTGTAACGCTCCCAGAGTTTCACTGTAACTAGTCTAGGAGGTCATGAATACAGTGTAGTGTGTGTGTGTGTGTGTGTGTGTAGGTGTGTGTGGTGCGTGTAGTATGTGTGTGGGTTCGCGTGGTGAGTGTGTGGGTGAGATGGGGAGTGTGTGTGTGTGGGTGAGTGTGGTGCGTGTGTGGGTGGGTGAGTGTGGTGTGTATGTGGGTTTGTGTGGTGTGGTGCGTGTGTGAGTTTGTGTGGTGAGTGTGGTGTGGTGAGTGTGGTGTGGGTGAGTGAGTGTGGTGAGTGTGGTGTGTGTGGTGAGTGTGGTGCGTGTGTGGGTTTGTGTGGTGAGTGTGGTGAGTGTGGGGTGTATGTCGGTTTGTGTGGTGCGTGTGTGAGTTTGTGTGGTGAGTGTGGTGTGTGTATGTGGGTTTGTGTGGTGTGGGTGAGTGTGGTGCGTGTGTGGGTTTGTGTGGTGAGTGTGGTGAGTGTGGTGTGTGTGTGGGTGAGTGTGGTGAGTGTGGTGTGAGTGTGGTGTGTGTGTGTGGGTGAGTGTGGTGCGTGTATGGGTTTGTGTGGTGAGTGTGGTGTGTGTGTGTGGGTGAGTGTGGTTAGTGTGTGTGTGGGTGAGTGTGGTGCGTGTGTGGTGAGTGTGTGTGTGGGTGAGTGTGGTGCGTGTGTGGGTTCGTGTGGTGTGTGTGTGTGTGGTGAGTGTGGTGTGTGTGTGGGTGAGTGTGGTGTGTGTGTGTGGGTGAGTGTGGTGCGTGTGTGGGTTTGTGTGGTGTGTGTGTGTGTGGGTGAGTGTGGTGTGTGTGTGTGGGTGAGTGTGGTGCGTGTGTGTGGGTGAGTGTGGTGTGTGTGTGGGTGAGTGTGGTGTGGATGAGTGTGGTGCGTGTGGTGTGTGTGTGTGTGGGTGAGTGTGGTGTGTGTGTGTGGTGAGTGTGGTGTGGGTGAGTGTCGTGTGTGTGTGTGGGTGAGTGTGGTGCGTGTGGTGTGTGTGTGTGTGGGTGAGTGTGGTGTGTGTGTGTGTGTGTGGGTGAGTGTGGTGCGTGTGTGGGTTCGTGTGGTGAGTGGTGTGCGTGTGTGGGTGAGTGTGGTGTGTGTGTGTGGGTGAGTGTGGTGCGTGTGGTGTGTGTGTGGGTGAGTGTGGTGTGTGTGGTGTGTGTGGTGTGTGTATGTGGGTGAGTGTGGTGTGTGTGTGTGTGTGGGTGAGTGTGGTGAGTGTGGTGTGTGTGTGGGTGAGTGTGGTGCGTGTGGTGTGTGTGTGGGTGAGTGTGGTGTGTGTGGGTGAGTGTGGTGTGTGTGTGGGTGAGTGTGGTGCGTGTGGTGTGAGTGTGGTGTGTGTGTGTGGGTGAGTGTGGTGTGTGTGGGTGAGTGTGGTGTGTGTGTGGGTGAGTGTGGTGAGTGTGGTGTGAGTGTGGTGTGTGTGTGTGGGTGAGTGTGGTGCGTGTGGTGTGTGTGTGGGTGAGTGTGGTGAGTGTGGTGTGTGTGTGGGTGAGTGTGGTGTGTGTGTGTGGGTGAGTGTGGTGCGTGTGTGGGTTCGTGTGGTTCGTGTGGTGTGTGTGTGGGTGTGTGTGGGTACGTGCACATGGGACAGAGTAGATGGTATATTTTAAAGGGGGAGTGTGGAAGTGGGACTAAGGAGGGCTGGTGGTGATCAGTCTGGAAAGACTGTGAAGAAAAGGAAAAGCAGTAGGAAACAAGACAAGCAGAATGTGATGACTTTGACTCTGGCTACATGACCTTGCATCACTCCTATAGACTTACCTCTGCCCCCTCGTCTCCTTTACAACCAGGCAGGCCTATAACCCCAGAGTCCCCCTACAGAGAGAGAAAGAGAGAGGGCGATGTGGGAGTTTACTGCACATTTCAAAGAATAATACGAACATGAGTGACCTCACTGAAGGTTTCCAGAGAAACAGAACTCGATTATGTACTTTGTAATCTGGGCCTACTACACAGTTATCTGCTCTGAAAAACATCTGCTCTGGTCTGAGAAACATGTCAAGGGATTCAGGACCCGGGGTGGAGGTGGAGGTGGGGGTGGGGACTGCCTTTAAGCTAAATCTTCAATTTTAATCATTTTTTTGAAAATATTTTTATTATTATTTGACTTTTATTTATTTATTTATTTATATATATATTTTAAATATATTTTTTTTCTCAGAAAAACCAGTGTACAGACAAAAAGTATAGAAACAGACAATGATAACATATGCTTATTAGTGATGACATAATTTTCCATTAGCGCAATTCGATTTATGAAGTAAAATAGTTTTTCTTTATCCTTTTCATAGTTAAGGAACTTCCTGTCAAATATCCCAGGGGGGGGGGGGGGGATCTAAAGGGATGTGACCATGAGGCTTTAGTGCTGAACATTTAGTCTATAAAACACCTATATGATTCATCTGGCTCATATCCACCATACAGCACCTGGCTCGGTTTTAAGATCATTTTTTGGCACCCTATTATGCTCCATATAGTGCCTCACGGGGATGGACAAAAGCATTGCTCTGTACTGTATAATAGGTCCAGAGCCTATGGAAGAAGGTACAGGTGTTACATAATACTAACAGCCTTCAGCATGGGCTGGGCCATCCTTCGTCTGTATTTCATTCTCATCTTGTTTTCGTCTCAACCCCTCTAATAATTCTGGAATATGGGTGTATATAAAGGGAGACCTGTGAGGGCGAAGCCTGCATCCCTGTTTAATTGCTCACTCACACTTTACGAGGCCTTGATAGCCTTGTTTTTCTGTTTGTAAGTTTACAGCGTGATACTCTTGTTAAACATTTAATAATGTGGGGACTGTGTGTTGAGTAAGAGGTACAAAACAAACAAACCACAAGGCCATCCTTCCCGTCCACTCCATCCGCTCCTTTCTCACCCTAGAAACACATGGCTCACATGACTTCAATTGGTTGAATTGGTGAGTATGTGACAATGTGCATGACTGAATGGATGGATGGACACATGAATGAATGAATTTTATTTTTTATTTTTTTATTTTACCTTTATTTAACCAGGTAGGCAAGTTGAGAACAAGTTCTCATTTACAATTGCGACCTGGCCAAGATAAAGCAAAGCAGTTCGACAGATAAAACGACACAGAGTTACACATGGAGTAAAAACAAACATACAGTCAATAATGCAGTATAAACAAGTCTATATACAATGTGAGCAAATGAGGTGAGAAGGGAGGTAAAGGCAAAAAAGGCCATGATGGCAAAGTAAATACAATATAGCAAGTAAAATACTGGAATGGTAGTTTTGCAATGGAAGAATGTGCAATGATGCATAAGATCAACAACATACCTTTTGTCCAGATGGTCCTCTTGGACCCTGTAGGGCAAAATAACGTTTGAACATTTTGACAGCTGAACCTATGGCTGTTGGATGATGTGATTGTATTCTTTATTTACATGATATACGTATGTACTATAAGGTTTATAAACACTATTATAATCACTATTACTCTCCACTAAATCCATGAGAGCTTACTCTGTCACCAGTAGGACCACGGTCACCCTGTAGAGAAAGAGAGTGATGAATATCAGAGTTTAGCTTCTAAGCACTTAATACGGATCCGGACATGTAAAATTCCTGGTGTTGGAAACACTGGGAACATATGGCATATTTCAATTCGGGTTAAGTGAATGCTCATGGAACATTGCATTAGCTAACCTCATACAGCCAGACAAGTATGTCTCTAAATATTGCGTTTACGCCATAGCTCTAAATTCTACCAGGCAATGTTACATTATAGCTAACCAGCATGTGGTATGAATAATCTAAAACATTCAAAGTGGTACATATTTTTAGTTTAGATAAATAATCACTCTGACCTTCTCTCCTCTGTGTCCTTGGGGCCCCTGGTCACCTGCAGTCCCCTAGGTGACAAAGATACAGTATGATCCACATGTGATCCACATATGATCCACATTGCCTGTAGCCATCATCTGTAGCATCAAACAGGCTACAAAGCATAATGTATCCACAATCTACAGTCAGCAGACAGACAAGTTCATGTTCTGTAATGTGTCATATACTACCTTTGCTCCCACACTTCCCGGTCTCCCAGCAACCCCCTGACGTCCTGGAGTTCCCTGAAAAAAAGAATAATATCTATTTCTCATTGTCATCAGTCAACCTCTTCCAGTGTTAGTCATTCTGAAGCAGAGTCTGAGTGAAGCCGTTTGTATAAACTGTGTTAAGCAACAGGAAGCTTCTATCCCCAAGCAATACGACTGATAAATAGATAACAAAATAGCTAAATGGACGATCTGAGTTTACCTTGTATCTTTATTGACCTTTTATTATTATTTGTGTACTGTCTCTGTTCACACACACACACACACACACACACACACACACACACACACACACACACACACACACACACACACACACACACACACACACACACACACACACACACACACACACACACACACACACACACACACACACACACACACTCTCTGTTCACACGCACAGGGCCCTACACACACTCTCTGTTCACACGCACAGGGCCCTACACACACACACTCTCTGTTCACACGCACAGGGCCCTACACACACACACACTCTCTGTTCACACGCACAGGGCCCTACACACACACACGCTGTCTCTGTTCACATGCACAGGGCCCTACACACACACACACACACACACACACACACACACAGCCTCTGTTCACACGCACGCACACACACACACACACACACACACACTGTCACTCCATCATCTGCTCACTTAGACATAATATGCACATTCATATTGACTCTACACACAAGCACAGCCACTCACTTACAAGCTGCTGCTACTCTGTTTATCTTATATCCTGTTGCCTAGTCACCTTACCCTTATATCTACCTCCAACACTCCAATGTTCCTGCACATTGTAAATATGGTATTGGAACTGACCCTGTATATAGTATGCTTACTTACTTACTTATTGTTAGGTTTTGTGTTTGCAAGAAAGGCATTTCACTGTACTTGTGCATGTGACATTACACCCTTTGGCCCAAAATTCCCATTGAGACAGAGAAGAAAGTCTTGGACTTGCCAGACTGCCAGAAGTTGTGCACAGAACACGGTACTGTACAATAGAATCAATCAAACTAAGCCTTTTTCAGTTCCACTACCTCCTCGTCTCCTTAATGCATTTCTTGGCTGGAACACACAAGAGCTGTGTTGACTAGCAGTGGGCTAGGCAGGCCATCTGGACGCCATGATTAGATCAGACACAGAGAAGGCCAGAGTCATTAGTCCCATCAGGTAAACAGGGGCCTGGGGGCACGCTCAGATCACACATAGAAATGTCTGTTATAGAGTGGACATGATTCCCTATTCCACATGACATAGAAGCATGGCTTTTCTATGTAATATATTTCTATCTCAATGTTCCATAATGCTGCACCCCATGGAATACAGTCCTGGTAAAGCAAAGATTGTCATCTCATTAGCATTCCATTGGATATTGGCGCAAAGCCACTCCCGTCCTTAAAACCTTTGTTTTGAATCCAGACCACAGCAGGGGCAGCTTTTTTTCAATCAATCTGATTACAAACCAGTATCAGTACTTTCTGTTTCACTCATTCTTTCACTGTCCTGATATTTACCTTGTAATACTGTGTGATTATAAATGTCTGGCATATTTATAGTAATGTGCACAAACGCACACGCACACACGCACACACACTCACACACACGCACACACACTCATGCACGTGTTTACATTGTGAATCCTTACTGTATATGAACTGCAGTACATGAGCCAAATCACCAGGGTTTGATTAACGTTCCTCCTTCCGCCTTGAGATCCCAGGGGAGCATGTGAAACAAAGAACACGGATGAGAAAGACTTCTGACTTCACTGGACCCCAAAATTGTATTGGTAACATACACATATTTAGCAGATGTTGTAGCGAAATGCTTGTATCAAAAAGACTGAAGAAAAAAACTCACCACAGATTCAGAATCCTTGTACTACAGATCCATAAAAGAAGAGACAGACATTTGGTTAGAATAGTCTGTTTGGGCAACAAAAAAATGCCCTACAGTAAATTACATTTAGGTACAGGGCCTTGGTTTAAAAATGCCCACTTGTATGATGGTAACTATGTGACGATGGTGTACTCACCATGGTAGACACTATGGAGCTGATGGTGTTCCTAACAACCTGCAGGTCCTCACTAGTAGCAGACATGTTATGGGTGTGTTGTACATTTGTTGCTATGGAACCAAGTCTGTTGTCCTGCAGAGAGAGAGAGAGAGGTGGAGGGGGAGAGAGAGAGAGAGGTGGAGGGGGAGAGAGAGAGAGAGAGGGAGAGAGGTGGAGGGGGAGAGGTGGAGGGGGAGAGAGAGAGAGAGAGGGAGAGCGAGGTGGAGGGGGAGAGAGAGGTGGAGGGGGAGAGAGAGGGAGAGAGGTGGAGGGGGAGAGAGAGAGAGAGAGAGGTGGAAGGGGAGAGAGAGAGAGAGAGGTGGAGGGGGAGAGAGAGAGAGGGAGAGAGGTGGAGGGGGAGAGAGAGAGAGAGGTGGAGGGGGGAGAGAGAGAGATAGGGAGAGAGGTGGAGGGGGAGAGAGAGAGGGAGAGAGGTGGAGGGGGAGAGAGAGAGAGGTGGAGGGGGAGAGAGAGAGAGGGAGAGCGAGCCTTAGAGACAGAGACAGAGACTGAAACACTGAAAAACTACCTCAAACTAGAAAAACTACAGTAAAAAAGGCTGTTTTAATTGTTTTAATTATTAGTATATTTTTTATTTAACTAGGCAAGTTAGTTAAGAACAAATTCTTATTTACAATGACGGCCTACCCCGGCCCAACCCGGACGACGCTGGGCCAATTGTGCGCCGCCCTATGGGACTCCCAATCACGGCCGTATGTGATACAGCCTGGGTTTTGGCATACCCACACATTCTTGAGGTGCAAGAGAAGAATGCAAAGACTACATATAAATATATAATATATCAAATACAGTGGGATTTTTTAGTTAAAAAACTCAAGGATGTGAGACTACAGCCAATCCAGTTTGTTTGAGCAGTATTAGTTATTGTATTTCCATGACCACTACAGAGGGCATAGTTCTCTGTCTACAACCTGGACCTTCTAGCCAGAGCTCTATTCCCTCTTGATTACCAGGTGATGTGGAGTGATAGCCACGCTGAAGATGTTAATGTTCATGGCTCTGGCCTCAGACACGGTGTATTTATCCCAGTGTTTCCTGTCTCTCTGAGCCAGTTCATCTTGTATGTTTCCAAGTCAACCAGCGTGTTTCTCCCCGTGCTCCTGCTTTTGCTAGTCCTCCCGGTTTTGACCCCATGCCTGTTTTCTGGACTCCATACCTGCCTGCCTGTCCAGTCTGCCTGCCCTGACCTCGAGCCTGCCTGCCACTCTGTACCTCCTGGACTCTGATCTGGTTTTGACCTTTTGCCTTGTCCACGACCATTCTCTTGCCTACCCTTTTTTTTAACTAATAAATATCAAATACTCAAACCATCTGCATCTGGGCCCTGAGCCCTTATACAATCGATGGACTCACCCTGTCATCAGCTGCACAGTTGCTACGGAGATGGCACAGTCGGTGTGGGTTCCCTTGCCGATGTAGCGAATGTCCTGTATAGCTCTCTTCAGCTGAGCTCTTCCTTGGGCCTCCTTGGTGCTGGTCAGCTCCCTCATCACCTTTACCTCATCACTGTAGTGCAGCACTCCCACACTCCACGTCAGGTTACGCTCACAGCGGTAGTATCTAGATGAGTACAGGCAGAGCTATGTCACAATGGCACACAAAGCGTGACACCAAGCAAGTTACCTCTGATCTACATGTACTACAGGGACAATTCCCCTAAATCAGCAGTATTTCATTTACTGTCTACAGATTAGAAGGCAGGGAGTTCGTTCATGGGAATGATGTATTGATTCCCAGAGGGGAGAAAGTGGTACTAAAACCTGATAGAACAAATCTATTACAAGTGTGCCGTCTTGTCAAGCCCCAAGCACATTTACACCCATCGTCCTCCTGCTATTTTCTCCAGTACCCAATCAAACCATCAGGCAGTTGCTATTCTGATGAAGTCAATGAAAGATACATAAATACTCAACCAACCGTGTCAAGAACCAGGACCTGTCAATAACTAGGTGTTCTTTAGCTCTTTAAACTTTAGGCCAGTAGCATTTTGCATACTTCAGTAGGATCACATCACTAATGGATCACATCACACAAAAAATAATCTACTATTTTGGCTGTTTTGCAAAGAAGTTGTGCTGAGTCAGACACATTAGAGGATACACCATGATCTTTGGCAAATACTTGGACATGTATCCTTCCTTTATAAACATTGAGCTGATGATATTTTATTCTACAACAATGTCTTGAATCACAGGGCTTCTCCAAAACATGGGCCCCAATTCAATAAATGTCAGATAATGACAAAGCTCACTGTGTGCCTGCATGACTGAAAGTGTTGTTCTCTTATATGTGTATTTCTTATCACGTGAAGACGTCATTCATCAGGTCCTCTGAACTTCAGGAGGACAACTCCTTAGCTGTAAGGTGAGACTTCGTTAGATGGAGATATCATATCAAGATGGAGATAACATATCAACCTTTCTCACAGTCAGGAATGCAGCTCAGTGCCCCAAAGGTAAACCCCAAACCTTTTCTGGGCGAATGATTTGGAATGGCTGCACTGAACAAACACGCACAGTCACTCATTACACTTGCTGCCTGTCTGAGCTTGTTAGTGAGTAACACACACACACACACACACACACACACACACACACACACTGACGCACACACAGGCATTCAGTGATGAAACGTATCGGTATGGGCCACAGAAAACACAGCTCAAATATTTTAACCGTAATAGTTGCACTGTTTCCGAACAGTGGGATGGCAAAAGCAAATCTATTACAATTATAATAGATAAGTTGCAGCATCTGTATAAATGCCGCTGGTCTTAGCAAAAAGCCCAATGCGTTTCGTAGTTCAACAAGATGAGCTGTCTTGGCCTCCGTAGACCGCTTTCCTTCAGTCAAATGACCAAATTGCCCTCTAGTGGCCTCATGGATGGAATGTTATTCATATTTGTCATCATTTCATAATGAATAAATGTTTCTTTTTTTTACTCCCAAACTCCGGTGTTTTAATGTCAAACGATTTTGTTATATTTTTCTGTGATGTATATAAAGTGTAAGAGTGGGATGCAAACTTAAAATGTAATACCTTTGAACTCTATATCTGTCACACCCGGATCTGTTTCACCTGTCTTTGTGATTGTCTCCACCCCCCTCCAGGTGTTGCCCATCTCCCCCATTATCCCCTGTGTATTTATACCTGTGTTCTCTGTTTGTCTGTTGCCAGTTTGTCAAGTCAACCAGTGTTTTTGTTCTCAGCTCCTGCTTTTCCCAGTCTCTATTTTTCTCCCCCTCCTGGTTTTGACCCTTGGCTGTCCTGACTTTGAACCCGGCTGCCTGACCACTCTTCCTGAGCCTGCCTGCCGTCCGGTACCGTTGCCCCACCTCTGGTTTACTGACCCCTGCCTACCCTGACCCTGAGCCTGCCTGCCGCCCGGTACCGTTGCCCCACCTCTGGTTTACTGACCCCTGCCTACCCTGACCCTGAGCCTGCCTGCCGTCCGGTACCGTTGCCCCACCTCTGGTTTACTGACCCCTGCCTACCCTGAGCCTGCCTGCCGTCCGGTACCGTTGCCCCACCTCTGGTTTACTGACCCCTGCCTACCCTGACCCTGAGCCTGCCTGCCGTCCGGTACCATTGCCCCCCCTCTGGTTTACTGACCTCTGCCTACCCTGACCCTGAGCCTGCCTGCCGTCCGGTACCGTTGCCCCACCTCTGGTTTACTGACCCCTGCCTACCCTGACCCTGAGCCTACCTCCTGTCCGGTACCGTTGCCCCATCTCTGGTTTACTGACCCCTGCCTACCCTGACCCTGAGCCTACCTCCTGTCCGGTACCGTTGCCCCACCTCTGGTTTACTGACCCCTGCCTACCCTGACCCTGAGCCTACCTCCTGTCCAGTACCGTTGCCCCATCTCTGGTTTACTGACCCCTGCCTACCCTGACCCTGAGCCTACCTCCTGTCCGGTACCGTTGCCCCACCTCTGGTTTACTGACCCCTGCCTACCTTGACCTGTCTATTGCCTGCCCTGTTGGATTATTAAACCATTGTTCATTTGATGTGTCTGCACCTGGGTCTTTCCTTCATACCTGATAATATCTGACATTCTTGTTTAAGCCCATAACCATGTGTGTGAGGTGTATACTTTTGTTTCAAGGTAGATTTGTTTAAGACTAACAAGAAACACTCTGTGTGACTGTTTTAGCCCACAGCAGTATGCTTGTGCTTTTCCAAGAGCATCATATTAACGCAACCCTGAGCACCATGTAAGGAGAGAAGCTGTTCTCATACACCACCTCTCAGCCCCGATTCATCACTGTAGAACCACAGTTCACACTGAGGTCAACACACAACCGTGTTCATAAGACTGCATGTAGTGAGGCAGACCTCCTGAGATGATCATCAACAACAGATTGTCAGGAGAACACTACTGCCCAGAGCAGCTCTCAATGGTCATTCTGCATGTCGCTTATCAGGGTGGGTCTGAGTGTGTGGTGAATAATACTGGTACAATATGACTGTATTTTTTAATAATGATCACAGAGAGGAGTTTAAGAAATTAAACAGGAGGTATGCAAATTGGAGGCCTCTGTAGGAGGATTGATATTGTTTGGTCTGCGCTAGTCTGTGGGGTGAATAAACGGTCAGGCGCGAGTTTCCCAGAAGCCTTGTCGCCAACATGACACTTGATTTCTCTTGGCAAGCTCGCCATAATCATTACTACGTAGCATTAATTACCGTTTAGTTGCCACATGTCATGAATTGAAGTAAGGGACCTGAAAGCACCCATTGTTAACCACAATTTCTTAATGAATACCAGTCATGTAGCTGAAACTGTCAGAATGGAGGTGATACACACCTAGTATTGAGCTGGTCCACAAAGTCCAGGGCAAACTTCTTGATCTGATCAACAAAGGAGCCGTAGGGCTTGGCCCTCAGTGCCACACTCTCTGAGGTGTCCAGAACAATGTACACATCCGCTGGGCAGTCTGGGGAAACAAGAAGGGGAGGATAATGTTAGATTTGACATGGCATAAAATAAATGTACAAAATATTTTAAAAAATGGTGATACTGTGTTCAATATAGTTTAAAAAAAATTTTATTCTGGATACTGAAACAGGCTTATTTTTTTATTAAACTGACTGTTCTGGTTAAATTTAACTTCAGGACAGTTTTCAACACATATGATGAAAATGTACTTTGTTTTAGTCATTTACAAAAAGAAAGGAACTATGAAAAAAATCCATGAACAGACATTATGTGGAATTCCCACTGGTGAGCTCAATTCCCAAGAATTTCTGAAGAACTGCTTCTTTATAGCCAACTCAGCCAAGGATCATTTTCAAATGGGATGACATCTCCTTACAAAATATTTGATAGAAAATGATTCAAATAAAAGTGAAAGTCCCCCAGTAAAATATTACTTGAGTAAAAGTTTAAAAGTATCTGGTTTTAAATGTACTTAAGTACAGTGGTGGAAAACATACTCATTGTCATACTTAAGTCAAATTACAAAGTAAATGCTATACATCAAATTCCTTATATTAAGCAAACCAGACGGCACAACTGTATTTTTTAAATGTATGGCTAGTCAGGGGCACACTCCAACACTCAGACATAAATGACAACGGCAGTATTTGTGTTAAGTGAGTCCACCAGATCAGAGGCCGTAGGGATGACAACGCATTATATTGATACAGTATGTGCGTGAATTGGATATTGCTGTCCTGGCTGAGCATTCTTTTAGTTCTCCGTTATTTTACCAGGTAAGTTGACTGAGAACACGTTCTCATTTGCAGCAACGACCTGGGGAATAGTTACAGGGGAGAGGAGGGTGATGAATGAGCCAATTGTAAACTGGGGATTATTAGGTGACCGTGATGGTTTGATGGCCAGATTGGGAATGTAGGACACCGGGGTTAACACCCCTACTCTTACAATAAGTGCCATGGGATCTTTAATGACCGCAGAGAGTCAGGACACCGGGGTTAACACCCCTACTTTTACAATAAGTGCCATGGGATCTTTAATGACGGCAGAGAGTCAGGACACCGGGGTTAACACCCCTACTCTTACAATAAGTGTCATGGGATCTTTAATGACCGCAAAGAGTCAGGACACCGGGGTTAACACCCCCACTCTTACAATAAGTGTCATGGGATCTTTAATGACCTCAGAGAGTCAGGACACTGGGGTTAACACCCCTACTCTTACAATAAGTGTCATGGGATCTTTAATGACCGCAGAGAGTCAGGACACCGGGGTTAACACCCCTACTCTTACAATAAGTGCCATGGGATCTTTAATGACCTCAGAGAGTCAGGACACCGGGGTTAACACCCCTACTCTTACAATAAGTGCCATGGGATCTTTAATGACCGCAGAGAGTCAGGACACCGGGGTTAACACCCCTACTCTTACAATAAGTGTCATGGGATCTTTAATGACCTCAGAGAGTCAGGACACCGGGGTTAACACCCCTACTCTTACAATAAGTGTCATGGGATCTTTAATGACCTCAGAGAGTCAGGACACCGGGGTTAACACCCCTACTCTTACAATAAGTGCCATGGGATCTTTAATGACTGCAGAGAGTCAGGACACCGGGGTTAACATCCCTACTCTTACAATAAGTGTCATGGGATCTTTAATGACCGCAGAGAGTCAGGACACCGGGGTTAACACCCCTACTCTTACAATAAGTGCCATGGGATCTTTAATGACCTCAGAGAGTCAGGACACCGGGGTTAACACCCCTACTCTTACAATAAGTGCCATGGTATCTTTAATGACCTCAGACAGTCAGGACACCCGTTTAACGTTCCATCCAAAAGATGGCACCCTACAAAGGGCAGTGTCCCCAATCACTGGAATTGGGATATTTTTTAGACCAGAGGAAAAAGTGCTCCCTACTGGCCCTCCAACAACACTTCCAGCAGCATCTGGTCTCCCATCCAGGGAATGACCAGGACCAACCCTGCTTAGCTTCCAAGGCAAGCCAGCAGTGGTATGCAGGGTGTTATGCTGCTGGCAGCGTTTGAAATGTAATAAGTAATAAATGTAAAAAGTACATTTGGGTGTCAGGGATAATTATTGGGAGTAGAATTTACATATTTTCTTTAGGAATGTAGTCAAGTAAAAGTAGTCAACAAAAAATATATAGATACTGAAGGAAAAAACGACTTAAGTCGGACTTTAAAGTATTTTTTACATAATTACTTTACACCACTGGTCATTGCTATAACAACTAGCATAGAATTCTTTCTGAACACAAATCTAATTTGGTCACAGCGTTTGGAGAGTCAGTTTTCCAGAATGGATCTGAGAATAAATTTGAGCATTAAGGCCTGCAGTGTGAACAAAGCTTTAGCCCTATACAGACAGAGAGAGAAATGGCTGGTTCAATCCAAATATCTAATTACACAGGTACTCCATATATCAACATGTTGTAGTAGAGAGATTACATGCAACCTCCTAACGTCTGCTCAGAGGATATTGACTGACAACAAGATTTACTGACCTCCCTCTGTTTTCTATTACAGGGGTTGAGCACATTTGGGTTTGGTTAATCAAACCACTTTCCAAAATCATATACTGTATCATCTCCAGCACGAAACAACTGACTCTATTCAGAAAGTACTCAGACCCCTTGAATTTGTTATGTTACAGCCTTATTCTAAAATGTATTAGATTATTTTTTCCCCGCAACAATCTGCACACAGTACAAAGTGAAAACATTTTTTTGACAATTTTGCAAATGTATAAATGGTAAAAAAAGAAATACCTTATTTACATACGTATTCAGACCCTTTACTATATGACTTGCAAAAATGGGGAGAAGGGCCTTGGTCAGGGAGGTGACAAAGAACCCGATGGTCAATCTGAAAGAGCTCCAGATTTCCTCAGTGGAGATGGGAGAACCTTCCAGAAGGATAACCAACTCTGCAGCACTCCATCAATTAGGCCTTGATGGTAGAGTGGCCAGACAGCCCGCTTGGAGTTTGCCAAAAGGAACCTAAAGACTCTCAGACCATGAGAAACAAGATTCTCTGGTCTAATGAATCCAAGATTGAACTCTTTGGCCTGAATACCAAGCGTCACGTCTGGAGGAAACCTGGCACCATCCCTATGGTGAAGCATGGTGGTGGCAGCATCATGCTGTGGGGATGTTTTTCAGCGGCAGTGACTGTGAGACTAGTCAGGATTGAGGGAAAGATGAACGGAGCAAAGTACAGAGACCTCCTTGGTGAAAACCTGCTCCAGAGCGCTCAGGGCCACAGACTGGGGCAAAGGTTCACCTTCCAACATGACAATGACCCTAAGCACACAGCCAAGACAATGCAAGAGTGGCGTTGGGACAAGTCTGTGAATGTACTTGAGTGGTCCAGCCAGAGCCCAGACTTGAACCCGATCGAACATCACTGGAGAGTCCTGAAAATAGCTGTGCAGTGACGCTCCCCATCCAACCTGACAGAGCTTGAGAAGATCTGCAGAGAACAATGAGAGAAACTCCCCAAATACAGGTGCGCCAAGCTTGTAGTGTCATACCCAAGAAGACTCGAGGCTGTAATCGCTGCCAAAGGTGCTTCAACAAAGTACTGAGTAAAGGGTCTGAAAACTCATGTAAATGTGATATTTCAGTTTTTTTATTTGCAAACATTTCTAAAAACCTGTTTTTGCTTTGTCATTATGAGGCTATTGTGTGTAGATTGGTGAGTTAAAAATAATGTCATAGATTTTAGTATAAGGCTGTAACGTAACAAAATTGAGAAAAAGTAAAGGGGTCTGAATACTTTCCGAATGCACTGTGTCTGAAAATTGCGCATTTATATGATCTGTGGTTAACAAGATAAGAGGAAAGAAATCCAAAGAAGTGCTTCTCTGACATCACAGGAAGGATACATGTTTTTTTTTACGGTGATTTTCAAAACCTTCAACGAGTTTCTAGCCAGAGGGAGGCTATTTTTCTTGATCCCCACGTCACCGCCAATCTCATAGTGTTCTAATATCACTGTTTTTAAAATGTTTAAACTTTCGATGATGTCATCGGGTAGGATGTTTTCAAAATGTGTTTTATTATAGAAAAACGTGTTGACTATGTGTTGACTATGGTACGGTGCTGGAGATGATGAAAATGAGGTTGAAATGTGATGCAGTTGCCCTTTAAAGTGCATCTAAATTAATATGTACTACCATTTCACTTGGCAACATTAAGGATTCTTGTGTTTAATGCTTTGCTTTGGCAAATGTTCAACAGATATTAAGCATTGGCATAACATCTTGCTAAGTAAAAAAAGAGTGGGCAGGAGAGCAAGGCTACTCAGCTACAGCTTGGCTTGATAGCCTACCATAGAGGTCTCCTCTGTTCCTCCCATTGAGAGAGCAGGCACCGTGGACTAGCGACACCAACGAGAGAAGTAGAATAGCACCGGTCAGCTTCATCATGGGAGAGGCCCTCTGGAGACGCAGGGGAGAAGGGACTTCAGGAGAACCTAGGCCAAAGAAAAATATTCACTAAAAAGAGAATGTTTAAGCACATTCAGCTTGAGTGGTCAAAGCCTGAAACCGCTCTTCACACCCAGCCTCCATACATCCTGTTGTAGGTCTTTGTAATCATCATCCAAATATAAATGCATCAGAATTTTCCTCAGTCAACATCGGTATCTACTACCTACCTTCAACAAGTCAACAAGAGTAAATGCTTTTCAAAAATAAAGTACAGTGTTTAAAAAAACATGTATTGACAAATTATTTTCCAATTCTGGTATTTCCAAATGCTTTGGTGTATAATGCTTATGACTTAACTTCAGATCCCATTGAATCCACACTTGACAACGGAGAGGTTTCCTTACCATTCTAAAGACAAGTGGCATGGTTCTAAACTGACAAATGGATTTGTTCCAAACTCTTCTAAAGTGACCAGTGGTAGGTTCTAAGCACTTTAGAATACCTATGTGTTTAATAAAGTGGCATTTCTTACCTTTCTCTTTTTTGCATATGTGGTAAAATGTGAATATCCCACAGGTTTGTGTTGTCCAGGTGTGTTTGCTGCTCTCTCTGCTAGCAGTCTGTGCAACAGGAGAGGGTGGGGCTCACCTGCAAAGTGTCCTCCCATCTCATACAGTTTACACCCCACACAATCCTTACTGCTACCTTACAGCAGCTTCTACTGAGGCCGATAGAGTAAATTACAGGGGATTTAATAAAGTAGGCTGCACAAATACATAGCACACAGTGCAATCTTTGGATGAAGTATCGCTGTGTGTGGCCTAAAAATGTTGCCAGTAGTGAAGATTCAAGGCCCTCTGAAGGTTCAATGTCCTCTTAGAGAAGTTTCTACAGGATGCACTTCCTCACATTATAACAGTTTCACAGTCTTCACCTCAGAATGACATGGAGGTCTGACTCAGTCAACTGAACAAGACTGTGCGAAGAATGAGAACACAGTTCTTGGCTAAAGTTGTTAGATTCAAGTGTCTGCAAAGTCCAATCTAAACAATGTAATGGATCTCAAATAGCATTTGTCTCTCCCCAGATCAGACCTGAAGGAGTCCTTTCATTGCTATAAACTTGGCCTTGATGGAAACATTGACGAGTCAAGCGCCCAGCTACCTTTTCTATCTCACTCTTATGCAACATTGAAGCTAAAAGCTGTGTCAAAGTGTCCTGGTAAATTGTTTTTTAATGTACAGTAGATTTCTCATTTCCTCAGACATGAGAAAAACAGAAATCTCTTGCTTTAACACAGGAGTTCGGTGGAACCTTAATTGGGGAGCTCGGGCTCGTGGAAATGACTGGAGTGGAATCAGTGGAATGGTATCAAACACATGGTTTCCATGGTTTCCAGGTGTTTGATGCCATTCCATTTGCTCCGTTCCGGCCATTGTTATCAGCCTCCATTAAGAATAAGTTCACATGCAGATAATCTGATATGGACTGGTCTTTGTCTCAGCTGGGCCTGTTTTGCCCTCAGGCAGGAACTGCGAAGGCCAAACATGCAGATACATGCAACCTGGCTGCCACCACTGACAGACCATCCTGCTCCTAAGTATGGAGGAAACGTTCAGCATGGTAGACAGGGGCAAAGAATTCCACAATCACTCAAAGTAAATTGCACACTGGCTTTCTTGTTCAACATTTAGTTGACGAATAGATGATTGTATCTCATAACTTGGTATAGGCTCTGAGATGAAATAGGCTATGAAGTCACTCTCCTATCTCATAGCAATAGGCTACTATAATAGATCCATTACTATACTATATATTTTAAATAGGCTACTGGTCTATTTACTTTCGATGCTTATTGAATGAGAGACAGATCAATGGTAGCTTAACATTTGTTGTGTAGCGGTAATAAACCAGTCATGTAAGACAGTAAGAGACATGTCCTGCTGTAACGATATGCCCTGAGAGTCGGGAAGCAAGTTCAGGGAGTGAGTGTTTTAATAAAATAAACATCATCCAAAACCAGAAACACAGACAGCACACAGACATGAAACTGAAATAGAAACAACGACACCTGGGGAAGGAACCAAAGGGAGTGACATATATAGGGAAGGAACCAAAGGGAGTGACATATAAAGGGAAGGAACCAAAGGGAGTGACATATATAGGGAAGGAACCAAAGGGAGTGACATATATACGGAAGGACCCAAAGGGAGTGACATATATAGGGAAGGAACCAAAGGGAGTGACATATATAGGGAAGGAACCAAAGGGAGTGACATATATAGGGAAGGAAACAAAGGGAGTGACATATATAGGGAAGGACTCAAAGGGAGTGACATATTTAGAGAAGGAACAAAAGGGACAGACATACAGTATATAGGGAACGAACCAAAGGGAGTGACATATATAGGGAAGGAACCAAAGGGAGTGACATATATAGGGAAGGAACCAAAGGGACTGACATACAGTATATAGGGAAGGATCCAAAGGGAGTGACATATATAGGGAAGGAACCAAAGGGACTGACATACAGTATATAGGGAAGGAACCAAAGGGAGTGACATATATAGGGAAGGAACCAAAGGGAGTGACATATATAGGGAAGGAAACAAAGGGAGTGACATATATAGGGAAGGACTCAAAGGGAGTGACATATTTAGAGAAGGAACAAAAGGGACAGACATACAGTATATAGGGAACGAACCAAAGGGAGTGACATATATAGGGAAGGAACCAAAGGGAGTGACATATATAGGGAAGGAACCAAAGGGACTGACATACAGTATATAGGGAAGGATCCAAAGGGAGTGACATATATAGGGAAGGAACCAAAGGGACTGACATACAGTATATAGGGAAGGAACCAAAGGGAGTGACATATATAGGGAAGGAACCAAAGGGAGTGACATATATAGGGAAGGACCCAAAGGGAGTGACATACAGTATATAGGGAAGGAACCAAAGGGAGTGACATATATAGGGAAGGAACCAAAGGGAGTGACATATATAGGGAAGGACCCAAAGGGAGTGACATATATAGGGAAGGAACCAAAGGGAGTGACATATATAGGGAAGGTAATATGATATGATCAGGCTATGATTTATGCCTATATACTGTGATAAAAGTAAAATAAATATTATACGACATACTATGTGAGATAGTAGACGACAATTTGTGCATAACCATGGTCTGAGCTGATTGTGGAAATATGCACACTTTCCAACTGACAAATATATAATCTACCAAGATTTTAAAATAACTGAAATTGGCACAAGATGGAGGTAATGTTGGAACAGCACTAACAAAATTACAGTTAACTCAAATGTACAGTTAATCCAGTATAAACTAATGTATAGAATGTAATACACAAGAGACAACATTCACAAATTCTACAGCACCAGGCAGAGTAATGTCTTAAATGTAAAACTAACAATTACTCAGTAATCCATGCATTCTGGGAATGCTATAAAATCCCAAAGTTATGGGCGGAGTTAGGAAGTTGGTTGTCAGAAGTATTACAATGTAAATGTACTTTTAATCTTCCTGTCTTAATATTCCAAGACATGGCACATGAGGGTGGAGATACAACATAGATTGGACAAAATTTTACTTGTCAATAATCTTGAAAAAAAACATATACTTAAAAACTGGAAATCAACCAATCATCCAGCAGTAACACAATGGAAAGGTCGTTATTATCTAAATGTTGAAAGCGTGTGGGTGGCGACGGAGAGAAACAAAATGGTGCCGTTTGAGGCAATGTGGCGGAGAGTGACACAGACGCTGGAGATGGGGGTGTGAGCAGGTGGGTCTGGGCAGGGGTGATTTAGTCAATGTTAGTGTGCGTCTGTATGTTCTAGTTTGTATATGGATGTTTTATACTGTAAAAAAAAGAAATTGTTCAAAAAATGTAAGAAAATCACTTTACCATCAAGTTCCAAATGGATAAATACCCATCTTCGAGGAAAACAGGCGCACGCAAGGTTTAGTGTTTTTTGTGTGTACGCACCTGATAAATGATGGGAAAGTGTCCAAGTGTCCTAAGCATGACTTCTAGTGGTTAATGAATTGTATGGCAAGCAAAGATGAAAACATCTCAGTATGCTGTGAGGGTCTGTCTCTGAGGATGCTGTGAAAGGCTGGCTGTCTCTGAGGATGCTGTGAGGGTCTGTCTATCTCTGAGGATGCTGTAAGGGCTTTCTCTGAGGATGCTGTGAGGGTCTGTCTGTCTTTGAGGATGCTGTAAGGGCTTTCTCTGAGGATGCTGTAAGGGCTGTCTCTGAGGATGCTGTGTGGGTCTGTCTGTCTCTGAGGCTGCTGTGAGGGCTGGCTGTCTCTGAGGATGCTATGAGGGAATGGCTGTCTCTCAGTATGCTGTGAGGGTCTGTCTCTGAGGATGCTGTGAGGGCTGGCTGTCTCTGAGGATGCTGTGAGGGGCTGGCTGTCTCTGAGGATGCTGTGAGGGCTGGCTGTCTCTGAGGATGCTATGAGGGAATGGCTGTCTCTCAGTATGCTGTGAGGGTCTGTCTCTGAGGATGCTGTGAAAGGCTGGCTGTCTCTGAGGATGCTGTGAGAGGCTGGCTGTCTCTGAGGATGCCGTAAGGGCTGTCTCCGAGGATGCTGTGAGGGTCTGTCTGTCTCTGAGGATGCTGTAAGGGCTGTCTCTGAGGATGCTGTGAGGGTCTGTCTGTCTCTGAGGATGCTGTAAGGGCTGTCTCTGAGGATGCTGTGAGGGTCTGTCTGTCTCTGAGGATGCTGTAAGGACTGTCTATGAGGATGCTGTAAGGGCTGTCTCTGAGGATGCTGTGAGGGTCTGTCTGTCTCTGAGGAAGCTGTGAGTGGTTGGCTGTCTCTGATGATGCTGTAAAGGCTGTCTGTCTCTGAGGATGCTGTGAGAGGCTGGCTGTCCCTGAGGATGCTGTGAGAGGCTGGCTGTCTCTGAGGATGCTGTGAGAGACTGGCTGTCTCTGAGGATGCTGTGAGTGGCTGGCTGTCTCTGAGGATGCTGTAAAGGCTGTCTCTGAGGATGCTGTGAGGGTTATCTCTGAGGATGCTGTGAGGGGCTGTCTCTGGATAGAGCCAGAGTGTTTAATGAATAAATGGGAGCTGAGTGAACGCAGCATGGTCCCGTAAAGCTACAGGAGGCCCTTCCCCAGGGCCAGGACCTATGATTTATGACATGAACCAGAAATGGGAAGGGAGGGGAGTGGGACGGATGAAGAGATAAAGAGAAGGGAAGTCTGTCTTCAATCAGACTAGATGCCTCTGGGCCATGTTTTACTCTAGATTATAGATTCTGATAACTCAAATGGTGAACATTATTTTCACAGAGAGGGAGGATTCCTGACAGATATAAAGCATGATGTCACATTTTCAACATGCACACTTGGATGTTCCTGTCATTCCTGTCTTGCAGGAAATCACGCACAGAATGAGCAGTATGGCTTGTGGCATTGTCATGCTGGAGGTTCGTGTCAGGATGAGCTTATTGTTTTGTTCTGTTTTGTTTGATTAAACATTATGGACACTTACCAGGCTGCGCATTGGTCCTCCGATCCTTCTCGCTACTCCTCAGAAGAGGAGGACGAGATCCGTTACATAGCTGGGGTAGCCTAGCCCAGCAGTTCCCAACTCCTCAGAAGAGGAGGACGAGATCCGTTTCATAGCTGGGGTAGCCTAGCCCAGCAGTTCCCAACTCCTCAGAAGAGGAGGGAGAGATCCATTACATAGCTGGGGTAGCCTAGCCCAGCAGTTCCCAACTCCTCAGAAGAGGAGGGAGAGATCCATTACATAGCTGGGGTAGCCTAACTAAGAAAAGCCCACTGCAAAGTATTCATCAGACCATTAGCCCGTCACATCTATGACATCTAAACATGAGTTGCCAAATACAAGTACACTGGCAGTAAATTTTTTATGTTGAGAAATCAGTCTTGTCATGTTTATTAAAAAGATGCAGGGTTGAGCTCAATTCCTAACTCACTCAGCTATTACATTCAGGGAGTGTAGACCAAAAACCAATGATCTGGAAACGAATGTATTTCATTGTTCAAGAGGCAGAGTGGCGTGGGAGGCAATTCATGCCTAAAATTGAATATAAAAAATAGTTATGTAAAAAGGGTTGTGTACGCTGCAGTTCTGTGGTGAGTTTTATAGCATGCTAAATGAGGCCATAAATGTAACTAGTTGTAGCCTCGCCCAGCAGTTCCCAACTCCAGTCCTCGAGTACCCCCACAGCACACGTGTTGTAGCCCAGACAAACATACCTGATTCAACTCATTGAGGGCCTGATGATTAGTTGACAAGTTGAAGTGTGCTTGTCCGGGGCTACAATAAAACTGTGTACTGTTGGGGATACTGGAGGACCGGAGCTGGGAACCACTGGCCTAGGCTACTATATGCCAGTGTGGGGTTAGCATGGTAACTGGGCTGAGTTTAAACCTTGACAAGCAGGAGCAAAGTGACAGGTGTTGCCCGAGGATAAATGTCTGCTGACTGAAAAAGGTTTCAGAGTCAAACCTCTTGGCATCACACTTTTTTTTATTTAACTAGGCAAGTCAGTTAAGAACAAATTCTTATTTACAATGATGGCCTACACCGGCCAAACCCGGATGATGCTGAGCCAATTGTGCGCTGCCCTATGGGACTCCCAATCACAGCCAGTTGTGATACAGCCTGGATTTGAACCAGGGTGTTTGTAGTGATGCCTCAAGCACTGAGATGCAGTGCCTTAGACTACTACACCACTCGGGAGCCCCAACTTCTTCTGCACTGGTGTCAGAAATGGGATGGAGTTCACTGAAGGTGTGTTTTGGAGTGGGGTGTCCTAGAGCAGAGGCGCAGTTATATTTCACCTATCCTGCTAGGTCTGGATAGGTAACAGCAAAATGATCAAAGGTGTTAGTAATTGTCACTGAAAGTTACAGAAAAGCAAGACAAGGTTGTGAGGTTTGGCAAGGTTGTTGTAAGGTACTGGGTGTCGAGTGTGAAGTCAGGCGCAGGAAAACAGAGAGTTCAATATAGTGCTCTTTTAATGCACACACGGTGAACCACGGCCACCCCACTAAACACTGGGTGCTCAAAACAAAATGCCCCAGACACGGGGAACGATAACATAAACCAACACGTTCGTCTGTATCAAACACCAGGGTTACAATAATCAATCCCGCACAAAGAAACGGGCGGGCCGGCTGACTAATAAAGCCCAAATAATTACAACAAACTCAAAACAGGTGTAATCAATAAGCACATAAGGAGGGGGAGAAAAGAATCAGTGGCTGGTAGTAGGCCGGAGACGAGGACCGCCGAGCGCCACCCGAACGGGAAGGGGAGCCACCTTAGGTCTGAGTCGTGACAGTTGTGAGGTTTGTAAATCTCATTATACATTGAAGAGCATATAGCACTGGAGGCACATTCCCGCTCCTCTTGCAAAACACAATCGTAGAAAACAAACGGTCCTCAATCAGCCGTTTGAATTTCCCCAGAGGCACCAATTCATCCAAATTGAGAGAGCCTTGCATAACCGATAAAGACCAACAACACTAGGCCTATATTGTAAAGGCTAATATTATAACACCAATATGTAATGGTGTTAGTCTCCTGGTACAAATAACCACCCCTGTTACATCACTTTCCTATTTCTATCTGCTTCAGAATTTCCTTAGAATTCCTTCCCGCGGCTCCGAACATCAAGTTTCCCGGTAGAACTAATTCAGGGGGATGTAGGGGTGTGTATGACGCACAGGTCGTGTAGACTATACCGAATAGTAGCGGGATGAATACTGTAGGCTACTCTTTGCCTAACCATTCGATGATTCGGGGCGGGGTGTGAGGAGTGGCCGGCCGCACCAATTTCTGCAGAACAAGATTGGGTTTTGGGTTCTATAAGGGAATGGGATTCCTGCCTGCGCGCACCAGATAGTGCTTCAGCCACATTGTAAGTTTATACATTTTCCGCACGCTTTTTTTGTTTGTTGTGCATGCAAACCTAGTCTACATTTAAATAATACAAAAATGTTGTGATTTAAAGAATTTGCTGACAATGTCTCAGTGTATATGCCTAATTATCCTTTTGAGGGACATACTTGGAAATATGTAGGTTTTTATAGACACACTTTTGAATTCAATGGGTGGTTTTGAGGATGTTATTCTAAGTGCAAAGTTAAGTACATTTTTTTTAATGTAAAATAATCGTGTAGGCTAATAAAATAAATAGGCTGAAGTGAATTGATCACAAATCCCTCTAATGATGGTGTCCATTGGATAGGCCTACCTGTCGTCGCAGTTTGCGTTCATTTAAGTTCAGCAAGTGAATATACTCTGAAATGTTAACCATTTAGGGCTACAAAGATAATACAGCTGCCTTGTTGATTATAGTTTGGCTATAGACAGCATGCGCAACTTGTATGTTCAACATGTTTGAAGAGTGTATTGAACAAATTAATTAGGTTCAAATTATTATGGAAAATATATCTCTTTGCCGTGGATAAACCGGATCATGTGCGTACGTGCATGTGTGCTTGAAATTAATTGTAAGAAATTCTTGTCCATTTGCCAAAATCATGTTCTGAGAACATTTGGATAACTTTCTCAAACATTCTGTGACAGTCTTTGTTCCCAAAATGGGTGTGTTGGTTGTAGATAAATGGTGTTCACTGGTAGTGGAGCCTCCTGCCAGCTGGATGCTGTAACAGTATTTCACAGACACTCCAGACTACTGCAGATCATGCTTATCATACTACCCACCATTAATCACCATGCTGTACAGTTGCATAATAGACCATTCCTCTGTTAAAGTACATTTGTTCACTAATGAAGTTTGTCACTGGATGACGCCTTATGATGCTGGGGTGTTAGTACCTTATGATGCTGGGATGTTAGTACCTTATGATGCTGGGATGTTAGTACCTTATGATGCTGGGATGTTAGTACCTTATGATGCTGGGATGATAGCACCTTATGATGCTGGGGTGTTAGCACCTTATGATGCTGGGATGTTAGTACCTTATGATGCTGGGATGTTAGTACCTTATGATGCTGGGGTGTTAGCACCTTATGATGCTGGGATGTTAGCACCTTATGATGTCTTGTTTTCTAACAGTGTATATCTAAAACCTCAAAGGGTTCATCGGTTGTCCCCATAGAATAACTATTTGAAGAACCCTTTTTGGTTCCAGGTAAAAAACTATTGAAGCCAACACTTTTAGGTTCCTTGTAGAACCTTTTCTACAGAGGGTTAATTTGGGAAACCTTTTTTTCTAAGACAGTGTGATTGTTCTTTGGCCCAGATGAATGTCCGCACGTTTGATTCTGGATTTTAGATGAGCCCCCCACAATGCTTTATGAATAAAGGCAGCCAGCACTCACAAAGATGGTACATTATTTTGTTTCACTCCATAGTTTGACTTTCCAGGAAACCATGAATCAAGGATTGAGGTTGAGCAGGTACAATGTTTGATGCTGGTTGTAAAGTCAAGACACGATGTTGAGTCTTCGTCTGACCAGATAAACACAGTCAAGCACAGTTTATAGGTGCTTCACATCCTATACAGTTTATAGGTGCTACACACACACACCAGAGTGAATACATCCATCAGTAGGTCCAACCCAGAGACCAGACCATCTAGTGACTGTTTATGGTTTCCTGTTTATATTGCTGTTGGGGAAAATATTTTTTTCATGTTCAGGAAATTGCTCCAGGTGTGTTTACAGGTTCTGTCACGCCTTCCTCGACACCACATGAAGGCTCATCAAATCCATTCATTATAACCCACACAATAATTCACATTACCTTTTGCTGTAGGATTCTTTCCTGTTGTGAGAAACTGGTGAAATGAAGATCCTGCATCTGTAACCATTATTCTGCCCTGCCCCCCACCTCTCTTTCCAAATAACCTATTCATTTAGATGGGATACTTTTGTTAAGACCAAGTTTGGATACTTTCTCACTATATCGTTCAGTGTTGCTCTATTTACTTTCAGGATAAACAGTGTTCTCTTCCTGTTGTGTCAGTCTGCATCACAATGCCCATGGACGTGCACCCTTCATTTGTTGAGGAATATCATAATGGGGAATTTCCGCTTAATACACAAGACAGAGCCAATTAATGGGAAAGTGACCTTTCAGACCATTTAGGGCAATGTGTAATTGTTTCACCCCCCAAGCTCAGACTTGATCTTGCCAAAGCACATATTTTCATATACGTCTGTCAAAAGTTTGCAACACAAACAATACTGTTTTTAGTCTTCAATGACATGCAAACCACAACAGCCACATCAATAAGTGCCCTGACTTAATTTCTCAGATGTACTGCATCATATCACAGCCAAATATCACAGCCAAATCAGAGAAGTGTGCTAAGTTTGAAGCCAATGACAGCCGAGCAATAACATCTAATCAGTGCTACTCCAACTGCTTATGGTTCAAGTAGCCTTACATATTGTTATAGTTAAGCAATCTGGTACAATGTGATCATTACAATAAGAATTCAGTGTAGTGTTCTGTTCTATTGATGATCAAGGTCACACAGTACAATGCTATTAATACTGTGTAATTACTGCGGTTGTTACTGTACTGCATGGCAACCCAATTGTAGCCAACACTACATTACTTAAATCTACAACATTGGTTTGCTGAAACCTCAGCCACTGATAGATATCACTCACCAACCGCCACATTGTGAATAACAGTAAGACTGCAGAAACTACTGCTGCCAAGGTGATCTAACTCAGCTACATGACAAATAAGAATCTATAAGAACATTTTTTTTAAAACAGGAACAGTTTCACAGGCTTCTGAATGTTGAATATGATTGAAATGAGCTGTGATAGTGGTTCTGGAAAAGTTGCTGTCACTCCCCCTGTAAAAAGCCTTTTGAGAAACACTCTGGCTGTGTAAACAAACTGACTGTTCACACAGCTACCCGAAGAACACAATTCACATTTTTTTTTCCATATCCAATCTTTTTTCTGAGTGTCCAGACTCCGTGTCCAGACATTTGACCCATATCAGATTTGCTCATTCACACAGATGTAGCCTCTGAAGTAGATGGCCGGGCAGGGTGGATGTAGAGTCAGAGAAAGCAGGGGTTCAAAGTGTACAACACAGTTCCTACATTCAAATATAAAAATAGATTTTATCAAACACGACTATGCCACATTTTATCTCTGGGACCATCAGGATGACAAATCAGAGCAAGATTACTGACTGTAATTCAATTATTTACATTCAGAGGTGAATATATCAAACCAGTTGCTGGGATAAACGTTTTTTGTTGTTGTACTCTCTCAAACTATAGCATGGTATTTTTCACTGTAATAGCTACTGTAAATTGGACAGTGTGTTAGATTAAAAACATTTAAACTTTCATCTCATATAAGACATATCTATGTCCTGGAAAGTTTGCTGTTACTTACAACTGTCATGCAAATCACATTAGCGCACGTTAGCTCAACCGTCCCAGTATAGGGACACCGATCATGTAGAAGTTAATGTTGGGGTGGTTGCCATGGTAAATGGCAGGTCATGTCCAAAAAAAACACTTCAGAGTAAATCAGTTCTGAATTGAGCATCTAGACTGAGGTCACATATGTACCATCAGAATTGTGATCCACATACAGTATGGTGGTGGTATACAGTAAATCATAAGTCAAAAGATCAGATGCCATGTGTTTTTTGTTGTTGCTGTTTACACATTAGGGACAAGATCAGATATGGAAATAATTGACAAAAGATCTGAATTGGGCTGCCTGTGTAAACACAGCCCCTGTGGTCCACAGCCAGACTAGCATGACCTGTAGTTCTGTACATTAAACAGCCAAGTTTCTTTGTTTAAACCTCCTAAAGCCTCAACGTCTGTGTATAAAACACAGCCGGCACCAGCTGTAAATCGAAAGTGATAAGAAGTAAATGTTAGGCTTCTCTATTTAGAGAAAGAGGGGAGAAGGACATTGCATTGGTTATCCCATAGGTCTAGGACGTCTTGTCAGCAGAGCTAACAGCATACAGCTGTAGTGAAGAGCTCTGAAATAGGATCCTTTCACGTCTTCGGGCTTTATGATGATGATGTGTATGTTTAATGGAACAGTCATGCAGCTAAAGCAGTTAACTGATGCCTACCAGAACCCCACAGTCATCAGTTCAACATGGATTGATAGGTAACAAACAGAAATGAAGCTTGAAATCAACCAGCCACTGAAACCCTATTGTTGATTTATATGTTACGTTAAAGAGTCAGTCTTGGATAATTGTACTGGACCGTTCTGACCATAGACAATCTTGACCTTGACTCGTCATGAAGAGGTAAACCAAATGTTGGCTGTGTAATCACAGTCCTGTAGAAAGCTTTAAAGTACTCCCTAAGTTAACAGATCCCTTGTGCCTGAATGTTCACGGTCAATCTGTGACCACAGTTTGAGTGGAATAGATGATTTGCCATTGAAAACAATGGGCCCCCACTTCTTTAGACCTCCTCTGTTGACTGGAAAGGAACTGCTTTGAACGATGCCTAAATAAACAGAGGTAGAGAACAGAGAGTGAAGGAAATGTGCATGGAGATCTGTTAGACCCAGATGTAAGTATATTCAGTGGACTCTGACCTGAACAAATGAGATGTCAAGACCACCCTTTCAATCACTGTCATTCAAATGCGATTCTTGTTTGAAGTGGCGGTCTGCAAATCCTGATTACGTCCAGATTCATCCGGTTAGGATGGACCCCTGTTTCCTGAATTTCTCAACTCACTGGGATCGGGCCTCAACAAGCAATGGTATAAGACTCTTAAACAGCCAGACACATACAGTACACATTAACCAGGCACACACACACTCTGTTGATACAGTAAGTTTTGCAAGATAGGACGCCATATTTGGAATCCATTTGGGAATGGCGGTCGAATCTATAATCCATAGATAAAGTATTTTCAAAACGGTCTTTGTCCTAAATACATTTATAGGCTGTGAAAGATTAGTGGAATCTGTGTGGGTAGCTGGACAGGTAGGATGACTGACAGTGAAGGTGAACAGGTGGTCACGTGTCAGGTGACAGAGGAATGGATGAGACTGAGGCAGGAATTCCTTTAACCATAAGTGGTATATTTACTGAGTAGTCTGTGCTGCATCACAAAGGAAACAAATAACATGTATCCAATCAAATTCATAATCAAAGATCAAATCATATCATTCATTATTAACATAATTTAGGGATTTCAACAGTTCAGTTCATTAAGAAGTCAATAGTAATCATCCGTGAGTCATTTAGGCTCGTAACTATTTATCATAAATCATGAATACAAACAGTGAATGGTTATACGATCTATAATCCCCATTATCAAAGTCAATCAGTTAGCAAACAATGACGTTTCTCATTTCACTCTTTCAATTGTCTTCATGTGTACATATAATTAATTTCAATACATATGAACCATATCGATTGCATAATTGGCCTATGAGGATCCGTAGGGCCGTGATCATTGACAATTCACATTACACTGTTTGAAGCGTGCGCTCCAAGCCGCGCTCTGCGGTAATAACTATAAACAATAACTGATGGCCCATCTCCGGATCGCAACAGATAGTTCAGATGAAAGGTAACAGAGTCGGTGGACTTACGTGGATTCATGGACGCACAGAACTTCTGGATCAGATGGAGTTAAGGAAGAGAAAGCAGCGAGATCAAGCGATGGCAATTTCCTCCTTTTATGGAGTTGAGATCTGTCGGACATTTCCACCTGACCTAATTAAAGCGCCCCTGGCCCAGCTGAGTAAATGGCAATGAATTAAAGGATTATTCCACCAACTCCATGGGCCATTTCTACAGGCTGTTTTACATTAGCTGAATCCTGTCCTAAAGACATGTATAGGCTGTTTTACATTATCTGAATCCTGTCCTAAAGACATGTATAGGCTGTTTTACATTATCTGAATCCTGTCCTAAACACATTTATAGGCTGTTTTACATTAGCTGAATCCTAAACACATTATAGGCTGTTTTACATTAGCTGAATCTTGTCCTTAAGACATTTATAGGCTGTGCTGTACATTAGCCCTACTCTGTTGTTTATGATTTTGTTGTCATGGAGGATTGATTGGGCTCATTGATTTGAGTTGAAAGATGAATTCTTCGCTCATGGAATGGCATGCTTTGAGCACTACTGAAAAGTGCAATTTACATGGGAAAAATGAATGTCATATGCTGCACTTGCTATAGGCCTATTGTTTACCTTTTTGTTGGTGACACTTTAATATCTTGATAATATGCAGATGTTTACATGGCAAATCCACAGATGAAACAATAACAAAACGGTTGCCCCGCCTCTGTTTTGATAAAAAGCTAAGGAATGGGCCTGGAGAAATGTAACCACTCTCAGATTAATAGACAGGTCATCCATGATATCAAAATGACTGATCATCCATGATGTCCATGTTATGAGGCTTTACAGTGTTGGTTTACATTTACAATGTTTACAAACAATGGAGTAAAACATTCTTATATTTTGAGTTCTCATGGAGAGTGTCGTGTCTTTACTATCATTAAATTGAAGACTTCGTTTTTATCAAAGATTCTCTGTAATTAGTATTACACGATCAACTGATTAATCATTTAACTGTAATTAACTAGGAAGTCAGGGCACCAAGGAAAATATTCAGATTACAAAGTTATAATTTCCTAATATAACTTTTCAAATATTTTATATCTGATCAATTAGTCTTCTAATTAATTAATTATTTTACCTCACGTTAGTCTCATTCCAAACGTCGTAAATTGTTGCTTATCTGCATGAACCCAGTCTTCACTATGAGTCATACATCAATTGTCTTAAATTATTTATTTATTAACTAACTAAACAATCACAGAAGTTCATAAACAAACAAGTAAATATGTTTACAAGAAATGATAGGGGAATGTGCCCTAGTGGGCTAAACCGGCATGGCGACTTGTTAGACGAAAGGGGAAGTGGAGGTCGACTAAGAAGTCACTACAGAGTAGATAATTATAACAATTGAAATGCTAATCCTTTGCACATGAACGCTCACTCATTCGGGAACAATTACAATCAATATATATATTTACACTCAGTGTGTCGTCATGATCTCTGTTGGAAAGTTTGTTTCTTTTGTAGAATTGTCCATCTCTCTCTCTCTCTCTCTCTCTCTCTCTCTCTCTCTCTCTCTGTCGTGGTTAGAGTGGATAGTTCAGTGTGACATTCATTCATGTTTCGGCGGTTGTAGTTCTTCACGTTCAATGATACCGAATTCCTAGCTGCAGACTAGTAATTAATATCAAAGACTTGTTCTTATTCTGTCGGTATCGATAGTCTTAAGAGTTTAACCACGTGGTATGGTTAAAATATTCAGCAATCATCTGAAACCTTTGTCCTCTCGTGATTGAGAGAAACATGGTCTGTTGAAAACTTCTCAAAGTTGGGGTTTTATTCGTGAGTTGCAGAAAAGGGCCTGTCCCAGGATGCCCGACCCTAACTGGGCTCATGGGCGGTCCTCTGATTTAGTTAAACTCAAAATGGAATTGGAGTTTCCTTCATTAAACAGTCCAAAATCACATTACACAATTTTACAAACAGTATCATCCTCACTCGTTCATCTTATACAACAATTAGATGTAAACCTCATATCTGAGGCTATTATATTAACAGTGTTATGGTAATGTGGCCGCACCGTCTCTCATGAGTTTTACAAACTTGTACCAAACGGACCAGTTCGTAGCTGGATTCTTCACCGATCTTTTATACCTTCTCCGGAACATAAATGTTGTTCGGACCTCAAGTTCTGTGAGGTGGAAGAAATTCCTTTGTTCTGAAAATACACTCTGTCACTATACTGTGGCCATTATGAGATAATCTCTTCCAGGAATTTACGACCTCTCTGACCACAGCAGCCTAGTTGTAGGAGGCAGGGAGAGGGGGATGGAGCTTGCTGTACCCAAAGAGGGCAACGTGATGACAAGTGTGACAGTTGAATTAAGCTCATGAGGCACATATACATACAATTTATAAGTCTAAAAATGGATGTAGCAACTACAGATTGTCCCTTGTAAGTCTATTAAAAGTGTACAAGGTTGAGCATGTGTCCATTAGGCCTATGGATTTTTTTGGGATTAGCATGAATTAGATTGAGCAATAAAAGCCCCACCTTTATTCCATAGGCTGGGATCCGCACTATGCAGATGTTGCAAGACCACATTTTTCACCGGCTGTCCACTGGTTTCAATAACAATGATTGATAGGCAGCTTAACTTCTTGACTTCAAACATTTATTGGGTTCAAATACACATATCATATAGATTTGGGAACAGCCATCCACAACCAACCACAATCCATAAGGCGCAAATAGCTAAATGAGAGAGCAGCAGTGTGATTCACATCAATGCGCTATGTAGATATCAATAATAAGTGATATCCGTATCGCCGTAGACTAGACCACTGCTGTCATCCTTACCGCCAAGCATTTATTCAAGTTGGATAATCTTTTGAAGCTGACAGCAGTCACACCATTGGAAGACATAGCTTTGACTGTAGACTACAGAAGCCCATTCCTGCTCTTTTCCCGCAATCCATCAAACACATTTGGTGTGCCATCATATTGGTCTCTGATTTGTGGTCAGACTCGCTCAGGTAGAACAAACTTAAACTTGCTCCTTTTTTCAATGCTGATTTGAATGTCATTGAAAAAAACAAGTGTTAGATTAGTTTATTTTGCAAAAACATCCTTTTTGAATTTAAATAATCCTTGAAGTGTAATGTAATGCATGTAATCCTACTCCCCAACCCTGAGCATGAGCATGAGTAGAGCAAAATAATCTGTTATCGTGTGAGAAACATTTATAAATGAAGGCTAGGATGTCACAGGATGCTATGTTTAAATTAGATCTAACCACATTTCAGTTTAATCTGTTGTCAACACAACTTGATCTGATAAACAGCAACTTTCTGTGTTCCAACAGTTGATCTGTCCATGTTTGTGTTCAAGGAGAGAGACTAGAGAAACGTTCCAACATGGAGGGGACACAGGGCCTCCTGGCCATCTTCACCATAGCAACATGTTTTCTGGTTAACGGAGCACAAAAAACAGGTAAGCATGTTTGTCTCCTGACATCTGAATCATTCCAGAATGCAGACCACAGTCCAGAATGGAATAAACATAGAAACATTGAAGAAATACCACACAAATGCAAAATTATGACCAACTCTTTGGGGCTTTAGACTGCTGAGCAGTTATAAGAAATGGGTTTTTATAAAAGCACGATAAAAATAACATTTGATTAATAGATTGATTTATTGATTAATTGCTTTCATTGCTCATCCCATGCACCAAAAACTTGTGGTTTAGACACTTTTACGGAATTCCATTGGCTGACGACCATTTTCTTCCCCTCCCAGTCTGCAAGGAAGAGGCCGTGGCCGACATCGTTTTCCTGGTGGACGGTTCATGGAGCATCGGCTCAGAGAACTTCAAACAGATTCGCCAGTTCTTGTACACGCTGGTTAACAGCTTTGACGTGGCCCCCGACCAGGTGCGCATCGGTCTGGTCCAGTACAGCAACACACCGCGCACCGAGTTCCTCCTCAACACCTTCCAGGACAAACAGGACATCCTGCAGTACATTACAAACCTGCGTTATATGGGTGGTGAAACCAACACGGGCCTGGGCCTGGACTTCCTGCTGAACGAACTCTTTGTTGACCGCGCAGGGAGCCGGGTGAATAGGAACGTGCCCCAGATCGGCGTGGTGATCACTGACGGTGAATCAATGGACAATGTGGGGCTGCATGCCCTTAAGCTGAAGAGGCAGGGCGTCACGCTGTACGCCATCGGGATCAAAGAAGCAGACGAAGATCAGCTGAAGGAGATTGCCACTACACCTCACAACCAGCACGTGTACAGCGTGTCAGACTTTGCTGCGCTGCAGGGGATCTCCCAGAGCCTCATCCAGGTGCTATGTACTACCGTAGATGAGGCAAAGAGACCAATATCCAAAGTGGTACAAGGTACTATAACAGTGTATTTATTGTTTCCATTTGAAAAATATTCTTTACAAAATAAATTATATTATTATTTTCCTTAATCTCCAGAGTGCCTCAACGCCACAGTGGCTGACATTGTGTTCCTTGTGGATGGCTCCAGCAGCATCAGCCCTACAAACTTCCAGGAGGTTCGGAGGTTTCTCCACAGCTTCATCGAGGGGCTGGATATCGGAGCGGACAAGGTTCGCGTAGGACTGGCCCAGTTCAGTAATGAGATCCAGAAGCAATTCCATTTGGGGGAACATACGGACCAAAGGGCCCTACTGGAGCAAGTGGACGGGCTTCCACAGCTCGGGGGAGGCACAGCCACCGGCAAAGCCATTACTGTCCTTCGGGAAGAGTTTTTCACCAAGGCCAACGGTAGCCGCGCTGATCAAAGGGTGCCTCAGATTGCTGTGGTGCTCACCGACGGGGAGTCTGCGGACAACGTAACGCTGCCAGCCAAGGCGCTAAGGCAGCAAGGGGTCATTGTGTTTGCTATTGGAGTTGGGGCAGCCAACATCAACGAGCTGAAGTATATCGCTAACAGGCCCCATGAGCATTTCCTGGTCAACATAGAAAGTTTCCAGGCCCTACAAACACTTTCTCAGGGTCTGCTGCAGTCTGTCTGTGTCTCCATGGAGAACCAGAGGATGGGTAAGGGACTTTTATAAGGAAACATACTGTATGTTGTAACAAATTGTGAATGTTGAACTTGCAAAGTATGTAATCCAAGTGACTTGTCTTAGTTGTACCATGGGATACCATTCTAAGCAAAAGTATGCAACCTTGAGAGGCAGACATTGGTTACGGCCGCTTGTGCCAACATTAAAGTCAACATTCAAAGGACCATTTCTAAAAAATGAAAATAAAATATGACATACATTCACACTGTTGTCATAACAATTATTCTTTCTTTTTTCAGCTCTAATCCCAAAGTTCTCTGATATCTTCTTCCTGGTGGACAGCAATATGATGCAGGCAGACTTCCAGCTGGTCAGAACCCTTCTGATGCGACTGGTCAACCAACTCAACCCGAGCACGAAAACGATGCGCCTGGGTCTGGCCCAGTTTGCCCAGGACACCAAGGTGGAGTTCTTACTGAACACCCACAACACCAAGGAAGAGTACTTGGCAGCTGTTAGGAAATTCAGGCTGCCGCTGCGTCCCAACAGGTCTCGTCACCTGGGCGATGCCCTGGAATACGCCCGTGCACACTTCTTCACTACAGCGTCTGGTGGCCGTAATGAACAAGGCTACCGGCAGTTTCTAGTCACGGTGACAGGGGGGGATTCGAAGGATAACGTGATGAAGGTGGCACGTACTATCAAATCTGAAGGGACAACCATTGTGTCTATCGGGTTGGGTGAATCTACACTTCCAGAGCTAAAGTTAATGGCCACCTCGCCATTCTTTTACCAGACTACATCCATCACCTCTGCGCTAAAGACTGTCTTTGAGACTGAAGAGGTGGTCACTGTGACTGACGGTAAGGGCATTTGTGGATTTTTGCTGAATTAAGTGAATATCTGATCTCTTGTGAAATAGTTGCTCATTATACATAAAGGATAACAGATTGCTGTTGACTAACAATTTCCTCTCTATTGCAGATTGCAGTGAAGCTTCACTGGCTGACATTGTGTTTATAGTTGATGAGTCTTCGAGCAATAGAACTGCAAACTTCCAGTTAGTTCGTGGATTCATCCACAAGATAGTAGACGGCCTAGATATAGACTTCAACAGGGTGAGGGTGGGCATCGTCCTCTATAGCAACAAGGCCTCGGCCCAGGTCTACCTCAACTCCTTCCAAGAAAAAACAAATATCCTTCAGTTCATCAAGATCCTGCCCTACCGTCGCGGTCTCACATACACTGGCGAGGCCCTGGAGTATGCCAGGGAGAAGATGTTTATCAAGGAGAGGGGCAGCCGGAAAGAACAGGGGGTGCAGCAGGTGGCGATAGTCATCACCGGAAAGTCCCAGGACAACATAACTTCTCATGCCGCTGCACTGCGCAGAGCTGGTGTCACTGTCTATGCAGTGGGGATCAAGGATGCTGACGAGAACGAGCTGAGACAGATCGCTTCAGATCCCCCTAACAAGCACGTATTGCATGTGGACAGCTTTGCCAAGCTCAAGACCCTGGAGAAGAGCCTGAAGAAGAGTGTGTGCTACAACATCCTTAAAAAAGCAGTCAAAGACAACGCAAGGACATACACTGCCAAGCAAAGTGAGATCAAAATGACTGTAACAATGCTTCTTGTTGTTTAATTTGTAGAGGAATGTTGATACAGACATAATGTGATCTCCGAGATGACACTAGTGCTTTCTTTTCTCTTTTGATTCTAGGCTGTTTGCAGACAGATGAAGCAGACATGTTCTTCCTGATCGACCACTCAGGGAGTATTGAATATCCAGACTTTGCTGACATGAAGACATTTATTAACAAATTCATAAACACATTCCACATCGGACCGCATCATGTCCGCGTGGGTGTGGTAAAGTTCTCTGATACACCAGCTCTTGAGTTTGATTTGACAACCTACCCTGACAAACCTTCAGTGGAGAAAGCAGTGGATGGTATCATCCAACTTGGAGGCGGCACAAAGACCGGATTAGCGCTGAACTCTATGGGTCCCCACTTTGATCGGGCTAAGGCCACCCGTAGTAACAAAGTTCGTGAGTACCTCATTGTCATCACAGACGGAGAGTCTGAAGACAACGTGAAAGATCAAGCAGCAAAGCTGAGGGCGCAGGGCATCACCATATATGCCATTGGGGTGAAGCTAGCTAACGATACACAGCTGCTGGAGATTGCTGGCAGCCAAGAGAAGAAGTTTTTGTCAACAACTTTGACTCTCTGAAACCAATAAAAAATGACATCATCACAGATATCTGCTCCCCTGATAGTAAGGGCATCTCTATTGTTTTTAAGTGTTACATCTTATTTATTTTCTGATTTCAGTAAAAATATGAAACACCTTGTCTCTTGCCAGGGATTGATTATGAGCACACATTGAGTTATAACAACAGCTAAATTAATATTTGTTCTCTATTCATAGTTTGCAACGACATGAAGGGGGACGTCCTCTTCTTGATCGACAGCTCAGGTAGCATCAACAACCCAGACTTCCAGAAGATGAAGGTCTTCATGCAATCCATCATCAACAAATCTGACATAGGCCTGGATAAAGTGCACGTGGGCATCATACAGTTCAGCACCAGCCAACAGGTGATCTTCCCTCTCAACAAGCATAACGATAAGGAAGGCATGTTGCAGGATTTACAAACGATGCAACAGATAGGCGGGGGCACACATACCGGCAAAGCCCTGTCCTACACCTCGCAGTTCTTTGACCCACCGAAAGGAGGGCGCACTAATGTGAAGCAGTTCCTGATTGTCGTAACCGATGGTGAGGCACAGGATGAGGTCATGTCTCCTGCCAAGAAACTTCAAGACAAGGGTGTGATCATCTACGCTATTGGGGTGGTCAATGCCAACAATACACAGTTACTGGAGATCAGTGGCGCACAGGAGAGGGTCTACTCCGAGAGGGACTTTGATGCACTCAAGGCTTTGGATAGCCAACTGGCATTGGCAATCTGTGATCCGGAGAGAGGTGAGTGCACTTGGTTCATGAAACATTACTTAAAAGCAACAATGAGTTCACATTTCTTAGATTTTGACATTGATATTTTCCTCTCTCTTCTTCTCTTCCACCAGAGTGTGTGAGGACGGAGATCGCAGACATTATTTTCTTGGTGGACGGCTCCACCAGCATCAGCTCAGATAATTTTGACATAATGAAAAACTTCATGAAGTCCGTGGTCAATGAAACCTCTGTTGGGGAGAAGCAGACACGCTATGGTCTGATTGTCTTTTCAGACAACCCCGAGTCTAAATTCACACTCAACGAATACAAATCTAAGCGAGACGTCAATAGTGCCATCACAAAGCTTAGAGAGCCCAGTGGAGACACCTACACTGGAAAGGCACTCAAGTATTCCTTGGGTTATTTTGGTGCACAGTACGGCGGGCGAAAGGCCCTAAATGTTCCCCAGTGGTTGATGGTGATCACAGATGGTGAGGCTACTGACCCCTATAGCCTAGCTGGGCCAGCCAAGGAGCTACGGGACAATGGGATCATAGTCTATAGCATCGGAGTGGTTGGAGCAAATAAGCAAGAGCTTGAGCTCATGGCAGGGGACACGAATAAGGTTTTCTTTGTGGATGACTTCCATAAACTAGACACACTGCACAAAAATATTTCCTTTGAATTCTGCCAAACCAGCAAACCAGGTAAGACAGAATCCAACTGTAAAAACATCTAAGCTGAAAGTACAAAGCCTTGTAGCTTAAGCATTTTGAAATTAGATGGTTCAACATGATCTGACATCTTCTCTTCTCCTCTTAGTCTGTGAAAAAACGCAGGGGGATCTGGTCCTGTTGATTGACAGCTCAGGGAGCATCAGCACCACCGACTTCACTATCATGAAGAAGTTTGCCACAGACCTTGTTTCCAGCTTCAACATTGCAGAGCAGTCCTTCCGGGTGGGAGTCGCCCAGTTCAGCAGTGATCCTAAAAAGGAGTTCTTCTTGAATGAGTATTACACAGAAGCAGAGGTGAACAACCAGATAAACAATATGATGCAGATTAGGTACACAACGAACATCGGAAAGGCCCTGGACTACGTCCGTACAGAGTACTTCCAACCAGCTAGAGGGAGCCGTATCAATGCCAAGGTCTCTCAGAACCTGGTTGTGATCACTGACGGACGTTCAGATGATGATGTTGTTGATGCAGCAGAGAAGCTCAAGGCCATGAACATTGAGGTGTTTGCCATCGGTATCGGGAAAGACCACAAACCTGTTGAGCTTGGGCAAATCACTCTCAACCCGGAAAGGGTCTTCTCTGTGCAGGACTTTGCCAGCCTGGACAAGATCAAGAAGAAGGTGGTGGATACTATATGCTCCTCCAAGGTACCAGACACTCAAGCGGGTGAGTAAACCGTATGCACGTTTTATTTCCTCTGTCTCTCCTGACTCAATGTAAAATCCTCGTCAAAGAATGCTTGTTAGTGTTTGAAAAGGCTATTTTACATTGTCTCATATTATCCTTGAGTAAACCTAACACATAAAGCTTTTGAACTTGTTAAAGGGGTTCATTTGGATGATAAGTAATAATGAGTGTGTCTGTGTCCAATAGGCTGCACCATAGACATCGCCATGGGGTTCGATATTACACGCAGGGCCACCGCCCAGGGGCTCTTCGATGGCCAAGCCCAGCTGCAGGCCTTCCTGCCACAGATCATCCGCTATGTGTCCAACCTGAAGGGCCTGTGCTGCGTGGCGGGAGATGGTTCCATTGAGACTAACATTGGCTTCCGCGTGGTGGAGCAGGACGGAAAGGTTCTCTACGACTACAACTTCGAGAAGTACGATGAGAAAATTGTGGAGAAGGTTATGGCCCTGCAGACCTCCCAGACAACATACTTCAACTCCTTCCTCCTGCGCTCCTTCAGTGATAAGTTCCAGAAATCTAATGCTGGCGTGAAGGTGGGCCCAAACATTATGTCTCCTGTGTGGTAGATCACAGACTCCAAAAATGTTCATTTCATAACATATTTTGTTGGTTATTTCACATTGTAATAACAATGTCACAACTACTTTGTCCTTTAGGTGCTGGTGATCTTCTCAGACGGACTCGATGATGACGTGATGAAACTGGAGCAAGAGTCGGAACTTCTCCGCACTAAAGGTTAAAGAACCAGGGGAAACCCACCGCAACGAACAAATTTAAGAACATTCATGAGACAAAAATGAACATTAAAATCGGTTATACTTTTATCTCTGTCTTCCATGTCACATTTCAGGAAAAGGTATCAACGCCCTGCTTACAGTCGCCTTAGAAGGGGTCCAAAATGCCAACCTTCTTCAGATGGTGGAGTTTGGGCGAGGATTTGGCTACAAGCAGCCGCTCAACATTGGCATGCACAATTTGGGAAACACCCTGTTGACACAAATAGTAAGTGGTTCATCATTTTGTGACAACAGAATCAGAACAGCCCTTTTAGTTGTATCTCCCTGTGTTGTAGTAATACTGTATGTCACTTAGACTGGCTAAGACTCTTTGGGCTGACATGTAAGTCCTTTATGTCTCTATCTACAGTAATTCCATTTCCAGTCATATTCCCAGCTGTAGGGATAGAGAAGTATTTCTGATATGTCTGAGGATTTTGGGTCATACAGTACAATGACAAATGTTTCTGCTTTTTTAAACATCCATTGTTGAAGGATGTCAGAAATGACAGAAAGGAATTGTCAGTCAGGTTGGAAGCATCAAAACTAGAACTCTGGGGTCATGGGAAATGGGATATAGTACACCATGAAATAGAGTCGTCACTTGCTAGAAATGTACTTAGCAACAGGAGCCACTGGAGACAAGAAAAACAGAGCAGTGACGTGATTGGTTGTTTTTAGATTTGCTTTTGAGATGAGTGCCTCCAAAGGTGTCTCCAATTATGAGGGTATGTCAACAAATGACCTTTCTCTCTCCAGGACACAGTGGCTGAGAGGGAGTGCTGCAATGTGATGTGTAAGTGCACTGGACATGAGGGTATCCGTGGCAACAGAGGACGCCCAGGGACAAAGGTGAGGCCCTCTGAGCCTTCTTTATAAAATTATACAGTGTTTAAGATGTGACGTGACACAGTAATTTAACACTGTTAAAATACTGTAAAGAAGATGTGGGTCTATGTACTTCGTCAGTCCTCCCTTTGCCAGTTTCAGTTTCCTCATTTGTTTTTCGTTTCTCTCCTTACAGAGTCAGCCAGGACTGAAAGGACACCCTGGCTTCCCTGGCGAGGAGGGGGGAATTGTAAGTGTGTTTTCAGGGATGGAAGAATAATTCTCAGTGTGGTATTCAGGCATCTGACAAATCAAAACATATGAATTGTGGATGGTGGGCAAGGTCTACAAGTGAGTTTAATAACCTGTGACCTTTGACCTTAAAACCAATGACCCTTGTCCTCGCTCTCTGATTTGCCACAGGGCGAGAGAGGTCCACCAGGTCCCACTGGCCCACAGGGACTACAGGGCTGTTCTGGGAGAAGAGGCCTCAAGGTGAGCAGATGGACTACTGACTAACCAAAAATCTATGTTCATAGACCGTCTGGTCTGGAATGTTTCCCATTAGATGTCTTCCCGACATCTGCTTTTAGATCACCTTTTACCATGACCCTGGGGCAGTTACCTGTCCAAAATAATCCCATCTAATCTGATCTCTGAACCATGACCCTGGGGCAGTTACCTGTCCAAAATAATCCCATCTAATCTGATCTCTGAATCATGATGCGCTGGAGTTACCTGTCTAAAATAATCCCATCTAATCTGATCTCTGAACCATGACCCTGGGGCAGTTACCTGTCTAAAATAATCCCATCTAATCTGATCTCTGAACCATGACCCTGGGGCAGTTACCTGTCTAAAATAATCCCATCTAATCTGATCTCTGAACCATGACACGCTGGAGTTACCTGTCTTAAATAATCCCATCTGATCTGATCTCTGAACCATGACGCGCTGGAGTTACCAGTCTAAAATAATCCCATCTGATCTCTGAACCATGATGCGCTGGAGTTACCAGTCTAAAATAATCCCATCTGATCTCTGAACCATGATGCGCTGGAGTTACCAGTCTAAAATAATCCCATTTGATGTCTGAACCATGATGCGCTGGAGTTACCGGTTTAAAATAATCCCATCTGATCTCTGAACCATGATGCGCTGGAGTTACCAGTCTAAAATAATCCCATCTGATCTCTGTTTTTTTACAGGGCTCAAGAGCCTACAGAGGGGACAGGGTAAGTGTATGAAGCTGTTGATACCACGTTCACACAGCTAAATGTAGTGTACAGTAGAAACCTTTCTATGTGCAGTATACTAGGTATTTTGTCTTAACCGATGGAAAACCAGGTTTACCATGGTGCTTTCTTTTTTTCATTGTGTGGATGTAAACATTGTGTGGATGTGTTGTGAATCAGTGTGCACATTACCATGGCAGGGTGATGATGGAGACCATGGCCTTGATGGGGTTGATGGTGAACAGGGTCTGATTGGAACAGCTGGAGCTGCAGGAGAGAGAGGAAACCCAGGAAGACCAGTAAACACAATTTCTCATATTCTACATATATTTCCCCAATATACTACTCCTAGGTCACTGATATACTACTTCTATGTCATTAATACGCTACTCCTATGTCACCAATATCCTACTCCTGTCACTAATATACTACTCCTATGTCACCAGTATACTACTCCTATGTCACCAGTATACTACTCCTATGTCACCAGTATACTACTCCTATGTCACTAATTTCGTTCTCCTATGTCACCAATATACTACTTCCATGTCACCAATATAGTACTCCTTTGTCAGCAGTTTACTTCTCCTATATCACTAATATCGTTCTCATATGTCACCAATATACTACTCCTACATCACCAGTATACTACTCCTATGTCACTAATGTCATTCTCCTGTCACCAATATACTTCTCCTATGTCCCCAATATCCTACTCTTACTCGATTCTCTTCTCTAATGTCTAACCTATTGATGGTGGGTTCCCTTGCAGGGCAACAGCGGCCTCATAGGAGAGCCAGGAGTGAAGGGGCAGCGTGGACTTAGAGGTGACCCTGTAAGTCACATAAACTATGGACGCCATTTAACAGTGCAAATGATTTACGATGGTTCAGGGACCAGTATCTGCTGGTTTTAGGTTTTCCTTTCAATTAAGATCTAGATAACCAGAGGAGGGCAGTTCCTCACTAATTAGTGACCTTAATTCATCAATCAGGTACAAGGGAGGAGCAAAAACCCACAGAGACTCGGAACGAGTTTGGAATGAGTTTGACAGTTGTGGTTTAGACTGTAACAAATGCTGTGTTTCTATATCTTATTTTCGAACTGCTACTAAAAGTTAGCCTCTGGTCTTTTAGGGAGACTCTGGAGTGGACAGCATTGTCGCGGGTCCCAAAGGAGGAAGGGGAAACCCAGGACTACCGGTATGTAGCTTGTAGTTGGCCACTGTCAATGTACTGATCTAAGAATCACAATCGCTTATTCACCAAGTTAATTTGCAAGTACCAGATCATTTTGACTGGCTCTTTCTAGTGAGTAAAGCAGGATTCCCTTACCTTCCTGGAGGGTGACAACACTGCTGTTATTCTCATCCTCTCTCTCCCTCAAAAACAATTTTTTTCTCGTCTCCCTTTCCACACCGACAGGGAAACCCAGGAGAAGAGGGCAGTCGAGCAGAAAGTGGAATCGTTGGAAACCCAGTGAGCGAAGTTTCATTTCTGCTAAGCTGTCCTTGTCCTGTTATACTGATGTTGTCTCACCTTTTTGGTCAATTGTCAAGTGATGATTATGTCCTGTGTCCTGCTTTGTAGGGTCCTCAAGGAAGAAGAGGTCTCCCTGGTCCAAATGTACAGTAGGCAGCATTATCAACAAAGCTACATCATGAATAACAGTCCCTAGGATTACTATCTATATTTACTGTATGTACCCATTACTGTGTTCTTTGTGTGTTTTGTGTGTATGTTTGCCTGTGTGTGTGTGTGTCTAGGGAACACCAGGGGATCCAGGAGATGTAGGCCTCCAAGGAATTCCTGGCCCTTCTGGACCACAGGTAAGTAATATATACCCATTCCCCTCATCCACAAATCCACAGTAATGCTACTACTGATGTACTTCTGTTGCATTTGGAACAGTCCACCAATACCTCAGATACTGCTGCTGAACATGTTTCTCTCCTGTGTGCACAGGGTATAAGAGGAGACTTGGGCCAGCCCGGACCCAGGGGCCTGCAGGGTTTACCTGGACCTCAGGTCACTTTTCTTACCTTTCTACTTCCATCCCATCTGACCACATTGAGGATGCCTGATACATAAATCCTACTGTTATGTGATGTTGACATGTAATGATGGCGTATGAATGGCTTTTCCCTCAGGGCACACCTGGAACTATGGGTGGCAAAGGATCAACAGGAAGACGAGGGATGAATGGACAGAAGGTGCATTGCCTTTGTTAGCAATTTATGTTATTCTTCAATAACACAAACTACAAAGCAAATCAGGGGGAGAAAAATAGGTTTATTTGAGAAGGATAAATCAAGATGTTATGCTGGGAGGTAGATGTTCAGATGTTCAGTCTCCCCTGTCTTCAGCTTTTCCCCACTGAACAAAGGAACAAGATGCCATTTATAACCCCCATCCTAGTTTAGGGTTGACCAATCAGAAGTCCTTGCAGTACAACTTGGCCAATGGCCAAATAAATAGTATCCTGCCCCAGACTCCATGTACAGAACGTAGCACACGTCACTCTGAGTTCAGGATTGACATTCGACAGATTCTAAACAGATGTTCAACTGAAACCCGACTCCTATTTATAATTCCCTATTAACCATTAAGACTTTTAGTACGCTCGTCCTCTCAAACCCTCAAACTCTCTGCATTGTGTATTTATATTCAACATATTCCATTACCTTTGACCTACAGTTATGTAATACATTACAAGACAAAACACTGGCCATCTTGGTAGGACAATTTGTTACCAGGCCTGCAGAGCAACTGAAACATATTACATATAGACACATAAAGAGTATACATTTAAAAATGCCTGTAAAATAATGTTTTATTGCCCTTCTTCCAACCCAATACTGTGTGGTTTCCTCACAGGGCCAACCTGGGGACCTCGGAGTCAACGGAGCCCTTGGAACACTTGGGCCAAGAGGGATGCCGGTAAGGTGTTGCCTTGTCATTACACACTTCACCTGCATGCACACACACATGCTGTACACACACTGCAAGACTGTATGTGTTTGTAAGGTCATGTAAGAATGGATGTGATGGTGTTTTCTTTAATACAGGGTCTTGATGGCAGTGACGGCCATGGGCCTCCCGGACCCCAGGGAATGAAGGTAAGGTACACTTACTCAGTACTCAGATCAACAGCTGCTGTCCATAGACATCATAGTAGTTGATGAGGTTTTCCCCTTTGGAAAATATTGTTCATGTACTTAGTAGATTATAAAATAAAATGTCTCTTTTCATCTAAATGATGGTCGACTGACCGAAAGCTCAGCTAAATGAAATAAATGTGCATCTGACTGGAAGTGTTCAGACTTTTTCCTACTTCTCTAGTGTCGTTTTATTCCTCCAGCACCTTCACTAATCAGATCTGGTTGTGTGCTAGATTCTGCCTATTATCTTTTCATTCAAATGAAAGGATTTTAATATACAGTAGATTTGTATTCCAGACATGCTTGATGGACACTAATAAATGATTCCTTGTGTTTTGTGATTACTTTAAAGGGAGAGCCTGGTTTCCATGGTTACCCTGGATTACAGGTCAGTTATTGATATAAAATCTCCCCTTTCAGAATGGATGAGAGAACAAGGCTGGAATCCAATCATGGCACATTACATTCTGAAGCTCACAAAAGGTAAACAATCCCCTTTTCCTGTTTGTCATCTTCAGGGTGAAAGTGGTGATTTTGGAGTCAAAGGAGGTCCAGGCCCCAAAGGAAACCGAGGCAGAGGGGTGAGACTCACACACACTATCGCCAGGAGACCCCAGAGCGTCCTGTTGCACATGCATTGCTGCAACTGTTAAGTCAATACCGTTACATTTTTAGTGCCCAGTCACACTTTTATTTGGATAATCCCAGTGTACAAAACATTGACACCTGCTTTTTCCGTGACATAGACTGACCAGGTGAATCCAGGCGAAAGCTATGATCCCATATTGATGTCACTTGTTAAATCCACTTCAATCAGTGAAAATGAAGGGGAGGAGACAGGTTGAAGAAGGATTTTTAAGCCTTGAGACATGGATTGTGCATGTGTGCCATTCAGATGGTGAATGGGCAAGACAAAAGATGTAATTGCCTTTGGACAGGGTATGGTAGTATGTGCTAGGTGCACCGGTTTGTGTCAAGAACTGCAATGCTGCTGGGGTTTTCAAGCTCAACAGTTTTCTGGACCAAGAATGGTCCACTTCTCAAAGGACATCCAGCCTACTTGACACAACTGAGGGAAGCATTGGAGTCAGCATGGGCCAGCATCCCTGTGGAACGCTTTGGAGACCTTGTAGTGTCCATGCCCCGACGAATGGAGGCTGTTCTGAGGGAGAAAGGGGGTGCAACTCAATAGTAGCAAGCTGTCCTTAATGTTTTGTACACTCAGTGTAGATGCTCTACAGATGGTCATACTATTAACAAACTATCTGTTGATAAGCAACTGCTTGTTAAGGTTACAGTTAGGGATAGGGTTAGGTTTTTATTTAGGGTTAGTTTTAGAATTAGGGTTAGGGTTAGTTTTAGCGTAAGGGTTAGGGTTAGGGTTAGTTTTAGCGTAAGGGTTAGTTTTAGAGTAAGGGTTAGGGTTAGGGTTAGTTTTAGCGTAAGGGTTAGTTTTAGAGTAAGGGTTAGGGTTAGGGTTAGTTTTAGCGTAAGGGTAAGGGTTAGTTTTAGAATAAGGGTTAGGGTTAGGGTTAGTTTTAGCGTAAGGGTTAGTTTTAGCGTAAGGGTTAGTTTTAGCGTAAGGGTTAGTTTTAGCGTAAGGGTTAGTTTTAGCGTAAGGGTTAGAGTTAGTTTTAGCGTAAGGGTTAGAGTTAGTTTTAGCGTAAGGGTTAGGGTTAGTTTTAGCGTAAGGGTTAGGGTTAGTTTTAGCGTAAGGGTTAGGGTTAGTTTTAGCGTAAGGGTTAGGGTTAGTTTTAGCGTAAGGGTTAGTTTTAGCGTAAGGGTTAGGGTTAGTTTTAGCGTAAGGGTTAGTGTTAGTTTTAGCGTAAGGGTTAGGGTTAGTTTTAGCGTAAGGGTTAGGGATAGTTCAAACTTGAAACCTTGTGATATTCGCTTGTGCCACAGGTACTAATATGTGTTGACATGTATAAAATCTTCTGTTAAAATGGCCATATGTTACGATGTAATTGAACCAGGGGAACTCGGGCAGATCGGGTGAGTCAGGAGATCCCGGATCCATTGGACCACCGGGACACATTGTTAGTATTTCATTTGCGTTTTTGGATCTTTTAAAGGAACTTTACAAATCTCATGTATTAGTTGTTTTATTATTGTTATTTGTTTCAAGTGAATAATAATAATAGTTGTAGTTTTGGTTTTACAGTAGAAGTATTGGTAAGATATTCACTGTTTCCATGTGGATTTCTGACTAATTCTCTATTTCTATCTAGGGCTCTAGAGGCAGACCAGGAGAGAGAGCCATGTCTGTATGTGTATTCTGTCTGATTTTGTCCCAATTTAACTCGAAAACATTTTATGTAGAGAATCTTGAGAGCTATTTAACATGTTATTTTATTTGTCTCCCTAGGAATGCCAGCTGACCACCTATATCCGTGATAACTGTGGTAAGCTCTTGGTATTCCTACTCTATATTTTTTGTAAGAAAAGATCCGCTGTGTCAATTGCTTTATTGCTGGTAAGGTCATGTTTTCATAAGCAAAGATGAATTCATTCCTAATTTTGTCTCTATGATATTTTTCTCCCCCAAACAGCATGCTCTCAAGGTATGTCTCCATTAACCCTTCATCGTCCAAATAAATGTATGTACTTGACTGAAGATTCTGGTGTAATCAAACCAGAACTCTTGGCAAAGTGATGTTATGAATGGGTGTCATTAAAAATACCATTGCCCCCCTCTCCCCTACTCGCTCTCTGTACCTCTCTCCCTCTCCCCTTCTCTCTCTCTGTACCTCTCTCTCTCTCCCCTTCTCTCTCTGTGTACCCCTCTCCCCCTCTCTCTCTCTGTCCGTCTCTCCCTTCCTCTCTCCTTCTCGCTCGCTCTCTGTCTGTCTTTCCCTTCCTCTCCCCTTCTCTCTTTCTGTACCTCTCTCCCTTGCTCTCCCCTTCTCTCTCTCTGTACCTCTCTCCATGCCTCTCCCCTTCTCTCTCTCTGTACCTCTCTCCATGCCTCTCACTCTATCCCCCAGGCCAGGCAGCGTGCCCAGCCTACCCCACAGAGATGGTCTTTGCTCTGGATATGTCACAGGATGTGGAGCCTGCCACGTTTGAGAGGATGCGCTCCGCTCTCCTCTCCATATTGGATGACGTTGCCATCGCCGAGAGCAACTGCCCGACGGGTGCACGTGTTGCCGTGGTATCCTATAGTGCCAACACCAAGTACCTGATCCGATTCCAGGACTACCAACGCAAGCCGGAGTTGTTGGAGGCCATCCAAAACATTGCATTGGAACGAACGTCCAACCAGCGCCATCTTGGGGAGGCCATGCGCTTTGTGGGGCGCCATGTCTTCAAGCGAACCCGTAAAGCGTTGACGATGAGGAAGGTGGCAGTGTTCTTCACCAACGGGCCCTCTGTGGACAGCGCTGCCATCGTCACGGCCGCCATGGAGTTCAAGGCCCTGAACATCGCTCCTGCTGTCATTGCCATGAAGAACTCCCCCGATGTTCAACGGGCTTTTGAGGTACAATTGCAAACAGATGCTTTCTGGGAAGGGATAGTGAACAGGGCAGCGGAAAGGCTGGTGAATTGAAATGCAGCCCATGTGTGTTTTTGTTTTGTTGTGGCGCAGGCTGATGACACGGGTAGCTTCATCCTTGTTCGGCTGGTGGATAGGTCACAGGACCAAAATGCTGTGCTGACAAGAATCAAAAATTGCGTCATCTGCTACGGTAAGCACACAGGGACATAATAAAATATAGTCTTATTTGGTATCAATGTACAAATATTCCCCTTGGGCATAAATAATTTTCTACTACTACTACACTATTACTGAAGCTACTGTACTACTAATACACGACTACTGATGCTACTGTACTACTACTACTACTACTACTACTACTACACTATTACTGAAGCTACTGTACTACTAATACACTACTACTGATGCTACTGTACTACTACTACTACACTACTAATGATGCTACTGTACTACTACTACTACATTACTACTACTGATGCTACTGTACTACACTACTACTACTACTAATACACTACTACTGATGCTACTGTACTACTACTACTACTACTACTACACTACTAATGATGCTACTGTACTACACTACTACTACACTACTAATGATGCTACTGTACTACTACATTACTACTACTACTACTACTACTGATGATACTGTACTACACTACAACTACTACTACTAATACACTACTACTACTACTACTGATGCTACTGTACTACTACTACTACTACTGATGCTGCTACTGTACTCTTCCTCCTACTACTACTACTGATTCTACTGTACTACTACTGATGCTACTGTACTACTACTACTGATGCTACTGTAATACTACTAATACTACTACTGCTACCACTGATGCTACTGTACTATGACAGTACTACTACTGATTCTACTGTACTACTACAATACTACTACTGATTCTACTGTACTACTACATTACTAATACTGATGCTACTATACTACTACTACTACTACTGATGCTACTGTACTACTACTAATACTACTACTGATGCTAGTGTACTACTACAGTACTACTACTACTACTACTACTGATTCTACTGTACTTCTACAGTACTACTACTGATTCTACTGTTCTACTACTGATGCTACTGTACTACTACTACTGATGCTACTGTATTACTACTGATGCTACTGTACTACTCCTCATACTACTACTGATGCTACTGCACTACTAATACTATTACTACTACAGTACTACTGATGCTACTGTACTACTATTACTGATGCTACTGTACTACTGCTACTGTACTACTACTGTACTACTACTACTGATGCTACTGCACTACTACTGTACTACTACTGATGCTACTGTACTGCTACTGTACTACTACTGTACTACTACTACTGCTACTGTACTACTACTGCTACTGTACTACCACTGTACTACTACTACTGATGCTACTGCACTGCTACTCTACTACTACTACTGAGGCCACTGTACTACTACTGATGCCACTGTACTACTACTGATGCTAATGTACTACTACTACTACTACTGCACTACTACTACTACTGTACTACTACTACTGATGCTACTGCACTACTACAGTATGACTATTACTGAGGCTACTGTACTACTACTACTGATGCTACTGTACTACTACTGCTACTGTACTACTACTACTGATGCTACTCTACTACTATTATCTCTAAGCTCTGGTTCTTTGTGTCCATCAGACCACTGTAAACCAGCCCAGGGGTGTGATTTTACTGATGCTCAGCGGCCCCTGGTGGTGGATATGGACCTGACCCTGGTGGTGGACGGTTCAAGGGAGATCCGGGCCGATCAATACGCTGGCGTCCAGGAGCTTCTGGGCTCAGTGGTGAAGCAGGTAGCCTGGAGCCCCAAACCCAGCGTGGCTGACGGCCGGGCCAGAGTGGCCCTTCTCCAGACCAGTGGTTCTCTGCTCCCCCAGACTTCCCAGGCCGTCAAGGTAGAGTTTGACCTGCAGAAGTACCACAACCACATTGGTCTACAGACACACCTGAGGAGCATGCAGCAGCAGGGAGGAGTGTCGTCTCTGGGGCAGACCCTGGAGCACGCTCTGAGCAAGGTGTTCCTCAAGGCCACCAGGCCCAGGAAGAGTAGAGTGGTGCTGGCTGTGGTGGGGGCCGAGACAGCCCACTGGGACCAGGCCAAGCTGGCCTACATTTCCCAGAAGGCCAAGTGTCAGGGCGTTTCCCTGTTTGTGATCGCGGTGGGCGACCATTACAACAGCACACAGGTGGAGGAGTTGGCGAGCACGCCGTCAGAGCAGCACCTGCTCCATCTGTGGGACGTGAAGGAGTGGGAGAGAGGCTACGCACAGCGCTTCTTCAGAGCCTTCCTCAGGGTCCTCAGCAGTAAGGAACACTAGCATGCTTCTTCATCTGGTTGTCTCTTGAGGGAGAGATAATTATGCCAGAACACATCATACATTTTAACATTTGCATTTGTATTTATTAGGGATCCACATTAGCTGCTGCCAAGGCAGTGCTACTGTGTGTCCTAACTCTCTCACTTCTCCCTCACTATTTCAGAGGGAGGGAACAGCTACCCTCCTGCCCATCTCAAACTCAAGTGTGAGCTGATGCTGGGACAGGAACACGGACAGGGACAAGGACAGGCAGAGTGGGATGTGTGGAAAGAGGAAGAGGAGTACACAGATGAGGAGGAGTTCCTGGAGCACACTGGTGTATTTCCGACTCAGATAGCTCTTGACCAGGTTGAAACTATAGATGCCTTCTCCAGGGGAGATGGAGCCACTTCACCGCCCCGGCCACAGCCAAACTCTAATGGTAATCAGTAACCCCACATTTATAACAGAACTTCTATTTCTCTCTCTCTCACGTTCCCTCGTATCCCACTGCATGAGTAGTCTCAGTTTGCAACCTCATACTGCATGTCTTCCTCCCCGTTTACAAACCTGCTTGTTCTGCTTTTAGCCCACTGTAAGTTGGATGTGGACAGTGACACTAACTGCGGGGACTATGGCCAGCGATGGCACTTTAACAAAACGCTCTGTGCATGCTTGTCTTTTTGGTACGGCGGTTGTGACGCTAACGCCAACCGTTTTAGCACGGAAAACGAATGCTTTGAGACGTGTGGCACTTCCAGTAAGTCCCCCCAGCCCTCTACTGAACATCATGTGGAGGTCATAGATGTAGAGCTCTGTTAGCCACAACCTGAATTACAACGACTGTTGTGATGTATGTCAAATGCTGAATCACATAATGCTGCATGAGAGGAGAACACTAGTTGTTCTATTTGCATTCTCAAATCAGGAGGCTTTCAGTTGAGAGAATTCTAATGAGCTGAACCCTTAACATTAGTGACTGTAATATACCTTGTTTAAACAGTATGGCAATTGCAGGTTTGAAATGACAAAAGTTGTGATGCCATTTTTGTCAGTTGTCATGTTGTTTCATGTTGTCATGTTGTCATGTCAGCTGCGAGGTCATCATTCACAGCACTACGCCAGAGATTTTCTTCTAATATTATGTGTTCACAGATCACACAACCCTCCTGAGGACAGAGGAAAGTACAGTTCTTAACCAGGGTAAGGACCACATCTCTCTCTAATTTTGTATGCAATAATACATGTGAAAAGACAGCAGGCTCGGGTCTGTACAATAGTGTAAAAGGCATGAGTCTCAACCTTTGGCTTTGTCCTCTCCCCTCTCTCTTTCCTCTCCTCTCTCTCTTTCCTCTCCTCTCTCTCTTTCCTCTCCTCTCTCTCTCTTTCCTCTCCTCTCTCTCTCTTTCCTCTCCTCTCTCTCTCTTTCCTCTCCTCTCTCTCTCTTTCCTCTCCTCTCTCTCTCTTTCCTCTCCTCTCTCTCTCTTTCCTCTCCTCTCTCCCCTCTCTCTTTCCCCTCTCTCTTTCCTCTCCTCTCTCCCCTCTCTCTTTCCTCTCCTCTCTCCCCTCTCTCTTTCCTTTCCTCTCCCCTCTTTCCTTTCCTCTCCTCTCTTTCCTCTCCTCTCTCTTTCCTCTCTCTCTTTCCTCTCTCTCTTTCCTCTCTCTCTTTCCTCTCCCCTCTCTCTCTCCTCTCCTCTCCCCTCTCTCTTTCCTTTCCTCTCCCCTCTCTCTTTCCCCTCCTCTCTCTCTTTCCTCTCTCTCTTTCCTTCTCCTCTCTCTCTTTCCTCTCCTCTCTTTCCTCTCCCCTCTCTCTTTCCTCTCCTCTCTTTCCTCTCCCCTCTCTCTTTCCTCTCTCTCTTTCCTCTCCTCTCTCTCTTTCCTCTCCTCTCTCTCTTTCCTCTCCTCTCTCTCTTTCCTCTCCCCTCTCTCTTTCCTCTCTCTCTTTCCTCTCCTCTCTCTCTTTCCTCTCCTCTCTCTTTCCTTTCCTCTCTCTCTTTCCTCTCCCCTCTCTCTTTCCTTTCCTCTCCCCTCTCTCTTTCCTTTCCTCTCCTCTCTTTCCTTTCCTCTCCTCTCTCCCTTTCCTCTCCCCTCTCTCTTTCCTCTCCCCTCTCTCTTTTCTTTCCTCTCCCCTCTCTTTCCTTTCCTCTCCTCTCTCTTTCCTCTCTTTCCTCTCCTCTCTCTCTTTCCTCTCCCCTCTCTCTTTCCTTTCCTCTCCCCTCTCTCTTTCCTCTCCCCTCTCTCTTTCCTTTCCTCTCCCCTCTCTCTTTCCTTTCCTCTCCTCTCTTTCCTTTCCTCTCCCCTCTCTCTTTCCTTTCCTCTCCTCTCTTTCCTCTCCCCTCTCCCTTTCCTCTCCCCTCTCTCTTTCCTCTCCCCTCTCTCTTTTCTTTCCTCTCCCCTCTCTCTTTCCTTTCCTCTCCTCTCTCTTTCCTCTCCCCTCTCTTTCCTCTCTTTCCTCTCCTCTCTCTCTTTCCTCTCCCCTCTCTCTTTCCTTTCCTCTCCCCTCTCTCTCTTCTTTCCTCTCTTTCCTCTCCTCTCTCTCTTTCCTCTCCCCTCTCTCTTTCCTTTCCTCTCCCCTCTCTCTCCTCTCCTCTCTCTCTTTCCTCTCCCCTCTCTCTTTCCTTTCCTCTCCCCTGTCTCTTTCCTCTCCTCTCTCTCTTTCCTCTCCCCTCTCTCTTTCCCCTCCCCTCTCTCTTTCCCCTCCCCTCTCTCTTTCCCCTCCCCTCCCCTCTCTCTTTCCTTTCCTCTCCTTCCTCTCCTCTCTCTCTTTCCTCTCCCCTCTCTCTTTCCTCTCCCCTCTCTCTTTCCTCTCCCCTCTCTCTTTCCTCTCTCTCTTTCCTCTCCCCTCTCTCTTTCCTCTCCTCTCTCTCTCTTTCCTCTCCTCTCTCTCTTTCCTTTCCTCTCCCCTGTCTCTCTTTCCTTTCCTCTCCCCTGTCTCTCTTTCCTCTCCTCTCTCTCTTTCCTCTACCCTCTCTCTTTCCTCTCCCCTCTGTCTTTCCTCTCCCCTCTCTCTTTCCTCTCCCCTCTCTCTTTCCTTTCCTCTCCTCTCTCTTTCCTCTCCTCTCTCTCTTTCCTCTCCTCTCTCTCTTTCCTCTCCTCTCTCTCTTTCCTCTCCCCTCTCTCTTTCCTTTCCTCTCCCCTCTCTCTTTCCTCTCCCCTCTCTCTTTCCTCTCTCTCTTTCCTCTCCCCTCTCTCTTTCCTTTCCTCTCCCCTCTCTCTTTCCTCTCTCTCTTTCCTCTCCTCTCTCTCTTTCCTTTCCTCTCCCCTGTCTCTCTTTCCTTTCCTCTCCCCTGTCTCTCTTTCCTCTCCTCTCTCTCTTTCCTCTCCTCTCTCTTTCCTCTCCCCTCTCTCTTTCCTCTCCCCTCTCTCTTTCCTCTCCCCTCTCTCTTTCCTCTCCCCTCTCTCTTTCCTCTCCCCTCTCTCTTTCCTCTCCCCCCTCTCTCTTTCCTCTCCTCTCTCTCTCTTTCCTCTCCTCTCTCTCTCTTTCCTCTCCTCTCTCTCTCTTTCCTCTCCTCTCCCCTGTCTCTCTTTCCTCTCTCCTCCTCTGTCCCTCTTTCCTCTCCTCTCTCTCTTTCCTCTCTCCTCTCTCTCTTTCCTCTCTCCTCTCTCTCTTTCCTCTCCTCTCTCTCTTTCCTCTCCTCTCTCTCTTTCCTCTCCCCTGTCTCTCTTTCCTCTCTCTCTTTCCTCTCCCCTGTCTCTCTTTCCTCTCCTCTCACTCTTTCCTCTCCTCTCTCTCTCTCTATCCTCTCCTCTCTCTCTCTCTATCCTCTCCTCTCTCTCTATCCTCTCCTCTCTCTCTTTCCTCTCCTCTCTCTCTTTCCTCTCCTCTCTCTCTCTTTCCTCTCCCCTGTCTCTTTTGTTTTCTCCTGAATCATGTATCCCCTTTTTTCTATCTCCCATTTCTCTCCTTTGCCCCGTTTCCTCTCCCTCTTCCCCAGATGCATGTTTCTTCAAACAGGACAAGGGAGGTTGTGAGAACTACACTCTGAAGTGGTACTTCGACACGATACAGAGCGAGTGCTCCCGTTTCTGGTATGGCGGCTGTGGCGGCAACGGTAACCGCTTCGAGACGCAGGAGGCTTGCGAAGGCCTGTGTCTGAGGAGGAACTCCACACATGTAAAACCCTGATTAGAGTGAATTGAAGAAGATCACGCCAGAAACCAGCCAAACAAATGTCTCATTCAAGGTGTGAACATCAAAACAACACTGTCTGTGTAAATAACTCTGGCCCTTATCTTTAGCATTTAGTTGTTCTCCTTTTGGGTAGAAATGACTGAAACAGAAGTATGAATATTTCTCTCTTTTATTCAAGTCTGTTCAAGCAGACCTAAGTAACGGATCTGACTCTCATGCAGTCATGCAACAAACATGCATAAGGGCACTGCTGCTTTTGTGAGAATGACTTTAAAGCAATGAAATAACCTGTGTTGTCTCTTGTGGCTATTTTCAATCATCACAGATCAACAGCTACCAAACCAACTCAAGCACCAGGCAATGCACTGTTAACTTGGATGTTAACCGTAGATGTAAAGTCAGGCTGTATGTCATCCGCTCAGTGTTTGTAAATAGGATTTGTTGCACTGTGTGTCTGTTTCCTCTAACTTGACCATTTTGTTTACATACCCTACATCTCATATGTATATACTGTACTCGATACCATCTACTCCATCTTGCCTATGCCGTTCTGTACCATCACTCATTCATATATCTTTATCTACATCATATTCTTTATCCCTTTACACTTGTGTGTGTATAAGGTAGTAGTTTTGGAATTGTTAGATTACTCGTTGGTTATTTCTGCATTGTCAGAACTAGAAGCAAAAGCATTTCGCTACACTCGCATTAACATCTGCTAACCATGTATATGTGACAAATACATTTGATTTGGTGCTACGTGTTGAAAATAAAACTTCACAAATTCCTTAGCGGTCAGTGTATTTTTGATGCTCTTATGACCTTATTCTACTGATATTGATTCTGAATGGATACTGGGCTGGATTAAGAAATCATAACAATATCCCAGGCCAATGAAGAGACACACAGATATGTCCAATATTAGAAGGAAATACATGCGTATGTATACATACAGTAAGTTACTAAATACAATTTCTAGTGGAACACTGACTCACCTAATGATGAAGCCATGGGCTACTCACGGTGATGGCCGATGCACTCGTCGTCATGGCGATTCACAAAAAAAATGGGAGTTTATTATTTATTTATATTGGTTTTACAGGCTGATTAGTCTTTCAGGTGTATGCATTTGCTTTCCAAACTACATTTTTCCCACAATATTATTTTTGAATCTGCAAAAGGCAAACCTACAGCAGCAACCTAGCATAGAAATATAATCCATAGATGGCTGTTCCCATTCAAATCAGGACTGGTAGCTATTGCTAGTACCCATGAGTATAACCGTCAAATTGCCAGGGTAAGAGATTCCAAAACTCTATGGATTATCTGTCTATGGCCACAATGAAACAAGCTGTAACCTATATTTGGTGCATATGCTGCCCAAATTGTGCCCTTCCCGGCTGTAGGCATACCAGTAGCTGCCCAAATTAAGGAAACACTTGAGTAAATGAGGGATACAAAGTATATGTTATGATGTGGGATGCATTTTCCTGGCATGGTTTAGGTCCACCTCTAGAATCTATGCCAAGGCGCATTGAAGCTGTTCCGGCAGCTCGTGGCCTAACACCCTATAAACACTATGTTGGTGTGGGCTCCTGTGCTGGATTTCTTTTTTAAAGATTGACATTTATTATTTGTATTTGTTTTTGCCTCTTGGGCCCGACTCACACAAAGAAATGATGTATTAGTCAGTTACCCAATCAAGGCAGGACCCCCCCAGTTACCCATGTGGGCCCCCTAACTCCTCCCCTCCCCTCATTTGATGATTAGCAGAGAGGCAGCATGCTACACTTCTTGAGAGTGGGCTCCTGAATCATCCCATCGTTGGCGGTGCCGGTAAAAAAAAAAAACTAAATATATACAGTGGGGCAAAAAAGTATTTAGTCAGCCACCAATTGTGCAAGTTCTCCCACTTAAAAAGATGAGGCCTGTAATTTTCATCATAGGTACACTTCAACTATGACAGACAAAATGAGAAAAAAATCCAGAAAATCACATTGTAGGACTTTTTAATGATTTTATTTGCAAATTATGGTGGAAAATAAGTATTTTCATACACACAACATGCACCACACATGACCCACATGCTCACACCAACACCCACGCACCCAGGCAGAGCCAGCACTGGTGCATGTCCACGGTGAAGGAGGTGATGAGGCCCAGGTGGAGGTCGTGGCGGAGGGTCCAGGCGTTGGAGTTGGAGCGCAGGTCCCAGCCCACCAGGGAGCCGTTCACCGTGGCGTAGGCCAGCACAGACTGGGCTCCAGAATTAAAATGGTGGACGTCCACCACGCAGCCGTCATCCTTCTGGTGCAGCAACCTGAGAGGACAGTCGATATAACAGACCTGGCCAAGATAAAACATAGCAGTGCGACACAAACAACAAAACAGAGTTACACATGGAATTAACAAGCGTACAGTCAATAACACAATAAAATAAAGTCTATATACAGTGTGTGTGTAAATGGTGTGAGGAGGTAGGCAATAAATAGGCCATAGTAGCACATAATTACAATTTAGCAGATTAACACTGGAGTGATCAATGAGCAGATGATGATGTGCAAGTAGAGATACTGGTGTGCAAAAGAGCAGAAAAGTAAATAAAAACCATATGGGGATGAGGTAGGTAGATTGGGTGGGCTATTTACAGATGGACTATGTACAGCTGCAGCGATCGGTTAGCTGCTCAGATAGCTGATGTTTAAAGTTAGTGAGGGAAATATAAGTCTCCAGCTTCAAAGTGCTTTGTGTACCTCGGTAGAAAAGCGTTATATAAATCCAATAAATAATAATTATATCAACTACAGTAAATAAAACCAACTTTATTCTTGATCAACCCATGATGGATATTACATACCTGGTCTGAAAGGGGTTAACTTTGGGTGATTTGGGGGACTTGTTGGCCTCGATGGCCAGGAGCTGGATGGAACCGTTGTCTGAGGCAGCAGCCAGGTAGTGTGACCCCTGACAGAAGGTCAACGTCTTCACGTGGCCCCCGATGCGGGAGTACGTCAGCACTGACCTGTAAGACAGCATCAAAACATTCACACATGTTGGGTTGAGGCCTGTTGTTCATGATTTTTTCCATCAACGTTTTGGTCATTTATAGCAGACGCTCTTATCCAGAGTGGCACCCGTATCCAGAGTGGCGCCCTTATCCAGAGTGTGTGATAAAGTGCGTCTCGGTGAGAGGTGTAGGAGTCAGGCGCAGGAGAGCAGGGATTTTTTGGAGAAGCGTGTTTAATGTAGAGATCTGTACACATAGTCCACCAATACAAAATTGGCCCAGATGAATGTCCAAACAACGCACTCGAAGGAAAACAAACTCGTGTCAGTACACGGAGGAACAACCACAGTGCCGACACTACATACACATACGTCAATGCGAAAACAATAAACAGTATAGAATACTGAACGCTAATACTCACAAGCTTAATCCTGCACGAATTACGGCAGGTAACAGGTGCCCTATATACCCACAGAAATCAAAGCAATGAAAACCAGGTGTGAAAAGGAACACAGACAAAACAACCAGAAAAAGAAAAAGGGATCGGTAGCGCCGAGCGCCGCCCGAACAGGGAGAGGAGTTACCTTCGGTAGAAGTCGTGACAGAGTGACGCCCTTATCCAGAGTGACGCCCTTTTCCAGAGTGACGCCCTTATCCAAGTGCATTCCAAGGAAATCTAAGATGGTCAACACAGGTAGAGCACATCGGTGAAAAGGTGAGCTGATGTCTGTTCCTCCTCCGATGAGCCTCTACTGACTCCCCATCCCTCATGCGGGAGCGTAATCATCGCCTGAAACTAATTTGCATAACGCAACGGACATAAATATCCCTAGAAAATATTGCTATTCATGAAAATCACAAATTAAATATATTGAGACACAGCTTAGCCTTTTGTTAATCACCCTGTCATCTCAGATTTCCAAAATATGCTTTACAGCCAAAGCTAGACAAGCATTTTTAATGGTCTAACCCACCCCAATGATGTTCTAACCCACCCCAATTTTATTTATTTTTTTAATTTAAATTGAACCTTTATTTAACTAGGCAAGTCAGTTAAGAACAAATTCTAATTTTCAATGACGGCCTAGGAACAGTGGGTTAACTGCCTGTTCAGGGGCAGAAGGACAGATTTGTACCTTGTCAGCTCGGGATTTGAACTTGCAACCTTTCGGTTACTAGTCCAACACTCTAACCACTAGGCTACCCTGCCGCCCCAATGATGGTCTAACCCACCCCAATGATGTTCTAACCCACCCCAATGATGTTCTAACCCACCCCAATGATGGTCTAACCCACCCCAATGATGGTCTAACCCACCCCAATGATGGTCTAACCCACCCCAATGATGGTCTATGTCTAACCCACCCCAATGATGGTCTAAGCCTAACCCACCCCAATGATGGTCTAAGCCTAACCCACCCCAAGGATAGTCTAAGTCTAACCCACCCCAATGATGTTCTAACCCACCCCAATGATGGTCTATCCCACCCCAATGATGGTCTAACCCACCCCAATGATGGTCTAACCCACCCCAATGATGTTCTAACCCAGCCCAATGATGGTCTAGGTCTAACCCACCCCAATGATGTTCTAACCCAGCCCAATGATGGTCTAAGTCTAACCCACCCCAATGATGGTCTAATCCACCCCAATGACGGTCTAAATCTAACCCACCCCAATGATGGTCTAAGCCTAACCCACCCCAATGATGGTCTAAGTCTAACCCACCCCAAAGATGGGCTAATCCACCCCAATGATGGTCTAACCCAGCCCAATGATGGTCTAAGTCTAACCCACCCCAATTATGGTCTAATCGACCCCAATGATGGTCTAACCCACCCCAATGATGGACTAACCCACCCCAATGATGGTCTAACCCACCCCAAATGATGGTCTAACCCACCCCAATGATGGTCTAAGTCTAACCCACCCCAATGATGGTCTAACCCACCCCAAATGATGGTCTAAGTCTAATCCACTCCAATGATGGTCTAACCCACCCCAATGATGGTCTAACCCACCCCAAATGATGGTCTAAGCCTAACCCACCTCAATGATGGCCTAACCCAGAACCACTCCTTAAAGTTGTGATCTGCATAAGGTGAAGCAGCACCACTGGTGGCCGCAGACACGTTTGTTATTGTTTTTAAATGTGGCAGAGGAGCATCCTGCATCGTGGTGAACAAAAATCACAGTACATAATCTGCTGTTCTGTCGCACGTTCAATGATGTGCAAAATATGTTTGAAGTAACGTCTTTGTTGTTGTAATACTGCAAGCGGACGTGTCAGTTTCACCGCTACAGATTCCAGTTTTAGCTAAACTGGAGCTGGTTGGTTATTGGTTACTACTTGGTTAACTGGTTGATTGTTGGTTACCACTTGGTTAACTGGTTGGTTATTGGTTACTACTTGGTTAACTGGTTGGTTATTGGTTACTACTTGGTTAACTGGTTGGTTATTGGTTACTACTTGGTTAACTGGTTGGTTGCTACTAGGTTAACTGGTTGGTTGTTGTTTACTACTTGGTTAACTGGTTGATTGTTGGTTACAACTTGGTTAACTGGTTGGTTATTGGTTACTACTTGGTTAACTGGTTGGTTATTGTTTACTACTTGGTTAACTGGTTGATTGTTGGTTACCACTTGGTTAACTGGTTGGTTATTGGTTACTACTTGGTTAACTGGTTGGTTGTTGTTTACTACTTGGTTAACTGGTTGATTGTTGGTTACCACTTGGTTAACTGGTTGGTTATTGGTTACTACTTGGTTAACTGGTTGGTTATTGGTTACTACTTGGTTAACTGGTTGGTTATTGGTTACTACTAGGTTAACTGGTTGGTTGCTACTAGGTTAACTGGTTGGTTGTTGTTTACTACTTGGTTAACTGGTTGATTGTTGGTTACAACTTGGTTAACTGGTTGGTTATTGGTTACTACTTGGTTATTGTTTACTACTTGGTTAACTGGTTGATTGTTGGTTACCACTTGGTTAACTGGTTGGTTATTGGTTACTACTTGGTTAACTGGTTGATTGTTGGTTACCACTTGGTTAACTGGTTGATTGTTGGTTACCACTTGGTTAACTGGTTGGTTATTGGTTACTACTTGGTTAACTGGTTGGTTATTGGTTACTACTCGGTTAACTGGTTGATTGTTGGTTACTACTTGGTTAACTGGTTGATTGTTGGTTACTACTTGGTTAACTGGTTGGTTGCTACTAGGTTAACTGGTTGGTTGTTGTTTACTACTCGGTTAACTGGTTGATTGTTGGTTACTACTTGGTTAACTGGTTGGTTATTGGTTACTATTTGGTTGGCGTACCTGGTGGTAGTGGTTTTGCCCTCCATCTTCTGGCTGTCCCAGACCTTGACGGTGCCGTCGTTGGAGGCCGTGGCGAAGATGGAGTGCTCGTCTGACACACGGATACGGTTGACAGCAGACTTGTGCTCATGGAGGTGGGCCACTAGAAGACCCTTAGGGTGCCACCCTGCAGAGCGAAACAACAACACAATGTGGATGTGGAGGGGCCCTGACTAACCCTACTGCTTGTTGACATTTCTGCTGTGCTTAGTCCAAATTGGCAAGAAACACACCTCTAGTGGTATATTCAACAATATAATGACCAAAAAAGAATACATTGTGGAGTCAATAGTTTTACTTTATTTTATTTTTACAGGGACATGGCACTACTTTATGGCACTACTTTACCTGGCGGAGGCGGACGACTCTCCCATTCAGCGCTCTCCATCATCTGCTTGGCCATGCGCTCTGCGCTGCACTGCTCCCTTTTCTGCTGCACCAGATGTTGAAGCTCCGCCTTGCACGTGTTGAGACGACGCTGATAGGTTGAGACTGCGCCTGCAGACTGCCCCACAGGGACACCAAGGGAGGCTGTGGTCTTCCTGGTCTGAGTCCCCGCCCCTTCAGGCACCTGGTGGAGTACACAGAGATAGAAGGTAGACTACCAGAGTGGACCAGGCTATAAAATAAATCAATTAGTATATCAATCAATAGATCATTCAACCCTCGTCCCTGCTTATTCTTAGCAGACATCATAGGTTAACCTCTTATGTACCGTGGGGAGCTGTGGTGCCGTAGCCGCTGACTCCTGAGAGCCAAACATGCTCTTCCACTCTTCATTCATGTTGGAGTCCTGTTTGGTGTGTTTCCGGGCTGAAGACAGAAAGAGAAATACAGAAAAAGCTAAGAAACACTAGTTAAGAAGCATTCAGCACTGGAGGTCAAAAGCTTGGGGACTGTTGGATTAAATAGCCATTAAGTTGAAGGGGGCTCCCTATTTTCAGCTCTTCCAATAAGCCATGGAGAAGGCACTACGGTTTCAAACATCTAATGAAAATACTAACGGGAGACGGCAGGCATTAAAAGGAGTTGAAGGCCAATGCAGATACAACAGGTTTTAAGACCACCAGACTACGTGAAGCAGTTGGGAGCTGGGGGATATGCTAATCACAGGACATGTTATAGTGAGTAGTTAAATTAGTCACCAGCAGCAGTCCAACACTCCAAAAGGACAGTTCCATGTGATTGAAACATACCAGCTGCAACACACAGTTACTTTTAGCCCACCGTAAATTGTGTCAGACAAGATACTAACAGTGCCTATGAAAAAACACTCCAAAACGCCAAACAGGTTAGATGTTAATATACTGTACCTGTTATCCTATGGCGTAGATACATAACACAATCTTTCAGTATGTCCCTGAATAAATACTTTCTATTGAATACCATGGAGTATTCATATGGGATTTAACTGGTATAGTGTTACTTAAACAGACTAAGGGCCTTAGATCCATTGTTTACACTACTGCCAGAGAGCACACACGCCTTTTTAACAAAACGTGATTTCCCCTTATGGGAGTCTGCCTGGTATGTTAACAAAACTCAAGACCAGTCGGACATTTTATTTGACTACAGGGAAAAGAAGATGTTTGTGTGCTGCCGCAGGAATAGCCAAATAAAGGTTTGAACTGAACACTAAGGTTTTGAACTGAACACGAAGTCCTTCAGTGCTAGCAGCTTGTCCTCTTCAGCCTCCGTCATCCCCTAGAATAAACAATTATCACCATCGTTGTGATCATCATCATCATAACAATAATGGTCAAACGTTGTGCATTATATGGAGACATTACATTTCCCATCCATGTAACGTTGAGACATCACCCCGCCCTCTGACCTGAGAGAGCAGTTTCTTAAGCAGCTGGGCAATGGCGGGGTCCTCCGGAATGGGGCATTCTGGGAGTGAGCCGCTGCGCTTCTTCTGCCGCAGCAGCAGGTGGCGGAAGAGCGCAGGGAGTAGTCGAAGATGGAGCGGCTCACTGGCTCCTTCAGCACACTCAGAAGTACTATCTCTTTATCAATCTGAGAGGAAACACAGCCTCATTTAACATAGCACAGTATCACACCATAACATAGCATAGCACAGTATACCATAACATAACACAGTACACCATAACATAGCATAGTACAGTATACCATAACACAGCATAGTACAGTACACCTTATCATAGCACAGTATACCATAACATAACATAGCACAGTATACCATAACATAACATAGCACAGTACACCATAACATAGCATAGCACAGTACACCATAACATAGCATAGCACAGTATACCATAACATAACATAGCACAGTACACCATAACATAGCATAGTACAGTACACCTTAGCATAACATAGCATAGCACAGTACACCTTATCATAGCACAGTACACCATAGCAAAGCATAGTACAGTACACCATAGCATAACATAGTACAGTACACCATAGCAAAGCACAGTATACCATAACACAGCATAGTACAGTACACCATAACACAGCATAGTACAGTACACCATAGCAAAGCATAGTACAGTACACCATAACACAGCATAGTACAGTACACCATAACATAGCACAGTACACCATAGCATAGCATAGTACAGTACACCATAACATAGCATAGTACAGTATACCATAACACAGCATAGTACAGTACACCATAACATAGCACAGTACACCATAGCATAGCCTAGTACAGTACACCATAACATAGTATAGCACACCACAACATAACACAGCACACCATAACATAACACAGCACACCACAACATAACACAGCACACCACAACATAGCACAGCACACCACAACATAACACAGCACACCACAACATAGCACAGCACACCATAACACAGCACACCACAACATAGCACAGCACACCACAACATAGCACAGTACACCAAATCAAATCAAATTTTATTTGTCACATACACATGGTTAGCAGATGTTAATGCGAGTATAGCAAAATGCTTGTGCTTCTAGTTCCGACAATGCAGTAATAACCAACGAGTAATCTAGCTAACAATTCCAAAACTACTACCTTATACACACAAGTGTAAAGGGATAAAGAATATGTACAAAGATATATGAATGAGTGATGGTACAGAGTGGCATAGGCAAGATGCAGTAGATGGTATCGAGTACAGTATATACATATGAGATGAGTATGTAAACAAAGTGGCATAGTTTAAAGTGGCTAGTGATACATGTATTACATAAATATGCAGTAGATGATATAGAGTACAGTATATACGTATACATATGAGATGAATAATGTAGGGTATGTAAACATTATATTAAGTAGCATTGTTTAAAGTGGCTAGTGATATATTTGACATCAATTCCCATCAATTCCCATTATTAAAGTGGCTGGAGTTGAGTCAGTGTGTTGGCAGCAGCCACTCAATGTTAGTGGTGGCTGTTTAACAGTCTGATGGCCTTGAGATAGAAGCTGTTTTTCAGTCTCTCGGTCCCAGCTTTGATGCACCTGTACTGACCTCGCCTTCTGGATGATAGCGGGGTGAACAGGCAGTGGCTCGGGTGGTTGTTGTCCTTGATGATCTTTATGGCCTTCCTGTGACATCGGGTGGTGTAGGTGTCCTGGAGGGCAGGTAGTTTGCCACCGGTGATGCGTTGTGCGGACCTCACTACCCTCTGGAGAGCCTTACGGTTGTGGGCGGAGCAGTTGCGGTACCAGGCGGTGATACAGCCCGACAGGATGCTCTCGATTGTGCATCTGTAGAAGTTTGTGAGTGCTCAGGAGACCAAATTTCTTCAGCCTCCTGAGGTTGAAGAGGCGCTGCTGCGCCTTCTTCACGATGCTGTCTGTGTGAGTGGACCAATTCAGTTTGTCTGTGATGTGTACGCCGAGGAACTTAAAACTTACTACCCTCTCCACTGCTGTTCCATCGATGTGGATAGGGGGGTGTTCCCTCAAGTCCACAATCATCTCCTTAGTTTTGTTGATGTTGACTGTGAGGTTATTTTCCTGACACCACACTCCGAGGGCCCTCACCTCCTCCCTGTAGGCCGTCTCGTCGTTGTTGGTAATCAAGCCTACCACTGTTGTGTCGTCCGCAAACTTGATGATTGAGTTGGAGGCGTGCGTGGCCACGCAGTCGTGGGTGAACAGGGAGTACAGGAGAGGGCTCAGAACGCACCCTTGTGGGGCCCCAGTGTTGAGGATCAGCGGGGTGGAGATGTTGTTACCTACCCTCACCACCTGGGGGCGGCCCGTCAGGAAGTCCAATACCCAGTTGCACAGGGCGGGGTCGAGACTCAGGGTTGAGCTTGATGACGAGTTTGGAGGGTACTATGGTTTTAAATGCTGAGTTGCTGAGCTGTAGTCGATGAACAGCATTCTCACATAGGTATTCCTCTTGTCCAGATGGGTTAGGGCAGTGTGCAGTGTGGTTGAGATTGCATCGTCTGTGGACCTATTTGGGCGGTAAGCAAAGTGTGGGTCTAGGGTGTGGGTCTAGGGTGTCAGGTAGGGTGGGTCTAGGGTGTCAGGTAGGGTCTAGGGTGTCAGGTAGGGTCTAGGTGGGTCTAGGGTGTCAGGTAGGGTGGAGGTGATATGGTCCTTGACTAGTCTCTCAAAGCACTTCATGATGACGGAAGTGAGTGCTACGGGGCGGTAGTCGTTTAGCTCAGTTACCTTAGCTTTCTTGGGAACAGGAACAATGGTGGCCCTCTTGAAGCATGTGGGAACAGCAGACTGGGATAGGGATTGATTGAATATGTCTGTAAACACACCAGCCAGCTGGTCTGCGCATGCTCTGAGGGCGTGGCTGGGGATGCCGTCTGTGCCTGCAGCCTTGCGAGGGTTAACACGTTTAACTGTTTTACTCACCTCGGCTGCAGTGAAGGAGAGTCCGCATGTTTTGGTTGTGGGCTGTGTCAGTGGCACTGTATTGTCCTCAAAGCGGGCAAAAAAGTGATTTAGTCTGCCTGGGAGCAAGACATCCTGGTCCGTGACTGGGCTGGTTTTCTTTTTGTAATCCGTGATTGACTGTAGACCCTGCCACATACCTCTTGTGTCTGAGCAGTTGAATTGCGATCCTACTTCAATTGCGACATCTTCAACGCGCGTTCTAATGAACTCGCTCCTCGAATCAGCGTATTCGTCAATGTTGTTGTTTGACGCAATACGAAACATATCCCAGTCCACGTGATGGAAGCATAACATAGCCCAGTACACCACAACATAGCACAGTACACCATAACATAGCACAGCACACCACAACATAGCATAGTACACCATAACATAGTATACCATACCATAACATAGCACAGTAGACCATAGTATAGCACAGCATAACATAGCACAGTACAGCACACCATAACATAACACAGTACAGTACACCATAACACAGTACAACATAGCATAGTATACACTAACATAGTATAGCACACCATAACATAGCATAGTACACCATAACATAACATAGCATAGTACACCATAACATAGTACAGTACACCATAACATAGTACAGTACACCATATCATAGCACAGTACATCACACAATAATATAGCACAGTACATCACACAATAATATAGCACAGTACACAATAACATAGCACAGTACAGCACACCATAACATAGCATAGCACAGTACATCATAACATAGCACAGTATAACATAGCATAGTATACACTAACATAGCATACCATAACATAGCACAGAACACCATAACATAGCACAGCAGACCATAACCTAGCATAGCACACCATAACATAGCACAGTACAACACACCATAACATAGTGCCTCATAACATAGCACCTCATAACATAACGAAGTACAGCACGCCATAACATAGCACAATACAGCACACCATAACCAAGCATAGCAAAGTACAGCAGACCATAACATAGCACAATACAGCACACCATAACCAAGCATAGCACAATACAGCACACCATAACCAAGCATAGCAAAGTACAGCAGACCATAACATAGCACAATACAGCACACCATAACCAAGCATAGCACAATACAGCACACCATAACATAGCACAATACAGCACACCATAACCAAGCATAGCAAAGTACAGCACACCATAGAATAGCACCACATAACATCATTTAATAAGAGTCTGGGAGATTCTTTCAATGTGTTACACGTGAAGATGGTAAGTGAGCGTGTGTGGAGGTCTTACCTGTATGATGGGCTGGGTGATGAAGGGGTTGAGGTGAGGCATCAGTTTGCAGTAGACTGCTATGTTGAGATGCTGGGCCACCACGGTGATGAAGCCCACCGCCCCGTAGCGGATCCACAGGTTGGGGTGGCACAGGAATGGGGCTTTCAAAATAAGGGGAAAAGTTCATCACAACAAGTGCCTTTTATACATAGTATAATAACAACATTATCCTTCTCCTGCCGTCTCTAAGCTCCTCTCTACCCCATCTCACCGATGTCACTGACAAACTCGTAGATGTGTGGTTTCTGCAGCAGGCCCAGCTGGCACATGCAGGTGAGAGAGTTGAGGGCCTTGTAGATGACAAACTCCTCCGCATCACTCAGACCCTGCTGCAGGAGGGGCTTCAGGATGGATGAGCTCTGCCAGCCCACGTACGCCGCCACACCTGGAGGAAATGGAGAGAGAGAGAGAGATGGAAAGAGAGAGAGAGAGAGATGGAAAGAGATGGAACGAGAGGGAGAGAGGGAAAGAGATGGAAAGAGAGGGAGAGAGGGAAAGAGATGGAAAGAGCAGGAGAGAGATTGAAAGAGAGGGAGAGAGATGGAAAGAGAGGGAGAGAGATGGAAAGAGAGGGAGAGAGATGGAGAGAGAGAGATGGAAAGAGAGGGAGAGAGAGAGAGAGAGATGGAGAGAGGGAGAGAGATGGAACGAGAGAGAGATGGAAAGAGAGGGAGAGAGATGGAAAGAGAGGGAGAGAGAGAGAGAGAGATGGAAAGAGGGGGAGAGAGAGAGAGATGGAAAGAGAGGGAGAGAGAAGGAAAGAGAGGGAGGGAGATGGAAAGAGAGGGAGAGAGATGGAAAGAGAGGGAGAGAGAGAGAGAGAGATGGAAAGAGGGAGAGAGAGATGGAAAGAGGGAGAGAGAGATGGAAAGAGAGAGAGAGAGAGAGAGAGAGAGAGAGAGAGAGAGAGAGAGAGAGAGAGATGGAAAGAGGGAGAGAGGGAGAGAGATGGAAAGAGGGAGAGTAAAAGAGAAAATTAAAAGACAGAGACCAAGAGGAAGTGGGGAGGAGGGGGAGGCAGGGAGAGAGTGGAAAGTGAAAGACGGGTCATTGAAGAGAAAATACATTCTAGGATCTCTATATCTCGGAGACTTCCTGCATGTACACATCCTGCTTTGCCATTAGCATATTTGAGTGACTAAGTGTGGGCACCGTGTCTGTGACACAGTCCTGCCCCTTACCCACGATGCTGTCGAAGAAGGCTCCCCGGAGGTGCCAGTCATTCTTGTCGTTCAGTGATCATGTGGGACAGGAGCACGTCGTTGGCCTTCTGCCGGCCGAAGAACACGCAGAGCCGCGTGATGCCATTCTCCATCAGAGACTGCTTGACGATGTTCTCCGAGTCGCTCAGTAACGTAACCACCTTCTGCTGCACCATCTCATGAAGCGCCTGCAGCTCTGTCAGGAGGAACAGGAAGTCAGAACAGAATATAATTTTCCCAAGGGAGCGTTCGGTGGGGCATTCAGTATCCATGTTTCGGTGATAAACCTCTACCTCCGATCTGATATTTGAGAGAGAGGAGGCCTTAAAATTACCAGAGTCGTAGTTCTCGTTGGGGTGGAGGGTCTCCTCTTTGTCCTCCCCATTCAAGTCGTGCTCCATATTCAGGTTATTCTCCTGAACGAGCTCTAAAAAACGCAAAGCTGTCTCAGCCAGGTGGGCTATGTTCTCTGAGAAAAGGAGAGAGGTGAATGGATAGGCATTACAAACAACATAAATACTGTCAACCTTTGGACCATTAAGTGTGTAATCATATTTAGAGCGACCCGTGGTCATTGTCAGCCCAACTGACCTGCGTATGCCAGCCTGACGATGATGGCGTCGTCCTGCGCTAGGTGGGCGATGCCTGGCAGGATGTACTCTGGGTAGATATTGACATCGTTACGGGGAACCTCCTTCACCAGCGCCAGCACCTTGGCTAGGGTGCGCACGGCCTGGGCCCTAACCCGTGGCGCCAGGTCGCTGCAGAAGTGCAGAAGGTATGGCGTGATGCGGTCCAGCAGCGTCTCCACCCTGAGGCGGCCTGGAGCTGGAGCACGAACACAGCGTCTGGAGACAGGAGGTGATGACAGACACCAGCACCACCAGGCCCTGCTCCTCCTTAGTCGACACCACACTCGACTCCTGGTCCCCCTTCTCAGGCTTCTCCGTCGACCCACCTGACCCTCCCCCACGGAGGTTATGGAGGATGTTATCCAGGTCCTTGCGGATGACCAGCACACGCTCGTCTGCCGACTGGAAGGTCTCCATGGCAAACTAGGCCATGTAGGGCTGCAGAAAGGTATAGAAGATGTCTGGGAAGGCGTTACCTCTCTGCTGCTTCAGGTACTCCTCCGCAGTCAGACGCTTCTCCGGCTCCCGCTGCACCATCTGGGCCACCTAGGAGGTGAAAAGAGGGTTTTGGTGGTTACCAGGAGACACTTAACAATTGGTGCTCAGGATGAATTTAGTATTTCACAAGAACATCTTCACGTGAAGACAAACATATAGACTATTACTAGTTATCTGATGTATGGTCTTCTATTTTCATGAGAACATGCTCTGTCTGGAAGTGTCCTTTGCGATACGCCAGAAGTTGGGAGAGATCAAACAGTGGTACTCCCTCTGTGAAGAGTTCTGCGATCACACAACCTAAAACATGAAATAACAGCCAGGGAAGGAGAATGTACATTAGATGTTTAAACACTCTCAATGTCGATCATACAACTACTCCATGGCATCCACTTATCTCTCTCTCTATTGCCCCTAAACAGAAAATATGTTTCAGCTATGAAGGTTACCTGCTGAGAAGATATCCATTGCCTGTTTGAGCTCTCCCCTGCTCCTCTGGCTGTTGCTGGTGAGGTCCACCAGAGGGGTATTCTGGTTGCTCTCTGTGGTGAACATACTCCCATCCACAAACCTCTCGGGGGCGATGTAACATGTCCTCCGTCGAGACGTGTCAAAGAAGTAATTAAAGTCAGCTGGGTTGTCCTCAGGCAGATAGGGCTTGAAGCTGGCAAAGTCTGTGAGCAGCAGCCAGTTCCAGCTGGTCACCATCACGTTTTCTGTCTTAATGTAACCGTGGCGCACGCCCGATTTGTGCGCCTGGTCTACGGCGGTGAGGATCTGGAAGGCTAGCCAGCGCTTCTCCACATTGTTGAGGAAGGGTCGCGTGCTGATGCGATCATACAAGTTGTCCCGGACATACTGGCGGAAGAGGATGGCTGCTTTCTCAGTGAGGGAGGCCTTCTGGAAGGGCAGGCAGTTCTGGCACGAGTGCAGTCTGATCTTTAGCTCCTCCAGCTCCTGCTTGTAGCTGGTGAGAGGTAGAGATGGGTCCTGGATGGCAAACACCTTCACCACCACCAGGCCTTCCCTGTGCTTGGGGCGGGCCACCTTAAAGAAGCGCATGCTGCCCAGGCTCTTGTCGTACTCGTGATCATGGATGTCAGAGAAGTAGCTGTCGACAGATAGGATCTGGGCAGGAGCGATCCCTGCCAGCTGATTCCCCATGGTTCTGCTTCCCTCTGACCAGGGTCCTGGGTTGACATAGACATGAACAATCAAACACTTGCCAAAAATAAGAAAAACTAAAACAGATTCAATGATCGTAACAGTTTGTGAATGGCTCTCAGATCAGCCAAAACAACCTAAAGTAATTTCCCACCTATTGCATAATTAAGCAATAAGGTCCGAGGCGGTGTGGTATATGGCCAATATACCATTGCAAAGGGCTGTTCTTATGCAAGACGCAAAGCAGAGTGCCTGGATACAGCCCTTAGCTGTGGTATGTTGGTCATATTCCACAAACACCCAAAGTGTCTTATTGCTATTATAAAATACTTACAAACATAATTAGAACAGTAAAAATAATTGTTTTGTAATATCCGTGGTATATGGTCTCTCATACACACGGCTGAATGCTGTTTTAGCCAATCAGCCTCCAGTATCCAAACTACCCGGCTCAAAATAAACAATACACCTAGCCGGAAACCCTTCCCATACAATAAAAATGGATTTGCTACACAGTTACAGAGAGCAACCACAAAGGTGGGCTATCAAATCCAATTTTATTTGTCACATGCCCGTGTAACAGGGTTATATTGGTGATTCCCCTTGCCACTTTATTGTTAAGCCAATGGGTTTTTGGTTTGAGTTTGTCTTGCCTTCACCTACTCAACATGGCATCTTATTGGCTGGTTTGCGTAGCTTGCTTACGAGGGGGGATGTTCCAGTTAGAATCGACCCAGTGAACAAGCACCAAACCAGCGTGAACAAGCACCAAACCAGCGTGAACAAGCACCAAACCAGCGTGCGTGAGTGCAGAGTTGGATGGTGAGACGTGCATTGCATGACGTGCAATTTTGTGTCGTTCTTATCAGAATAAAGCTACATGACTGGTGCTACATGTTGGAGTTCCGTGTCGATGACTGATTGTACACAACGCCAGACGAGTACTGTTACAATGGTGCCGTGACCGTTCTTCTGGATCGGATCATCCTTCGCTGGATTTCCATCTCAGAACTTCGCCGTGGTTGCTGGTGCCGTTTATGGCGATATCGCATTTCGCCACAAGAGGGCGCCACTAGAACGTTTTATTATCGAAATTGATGATTTCTCTGGCTGAGGCTCTTCAAAGATAAATGATAACTTTTGTGTTACTTGTTTATTTGCAATTCTAATGTATATCTGATATAAGTAGGGTGAGTTTCACCAGTGTACTAGATATAGGTTAGATTTTGATGTGAGGTTTATAATATAATAAATATATATATATACATGTTTTGCTATTTACATTTTTATTAGGGTGTTGATTTCCCATTGTTCAAATGGAAGGTGTTGGGAGAGGTAGGGGTTTCCTGTCATTTAATCTGTCACCATCTGTTGGTAGGGGTTCAGCCAAAATTCCAGTTACTTCTACACCTATGTCCAAACTGGAGGGTTTTGATGATAGTTTACCCATGGACTCGCCCAAGGATGTGTGTGAAACAGTTTTGCCAAATACAGGGAGTGGGGAGGTCTCCATGGATTTCATAGCAGACATAGTACAGCAGATTAGTCATTCCATTGGGGAGAACATTGCCTCCTGTTTGGAGTCAAAGGCAATTGTTGGACATGTTGGGGACAATGTTATGGGGAGTGTATGCAGCTCAAGGGGTATGGATGTGTCAGGCCTGAACCTGGTATTGAAGTCTGATATCAGGGAACCGGTGTACTTTCGGGGGGATGGCTCTGAAAAGTGCACAGTGCATGAGTGGGAGGATATGGTAATGGTTTACATGCGTAAGAGGGGCGTGTCTGTGATGGACCAAGCAGTTGAGGTTATGGGCAGGCTTATGGGAAGGGCCCGCGATGTTGTTAAAGTTGGCATACGCAGCAATCCCTCCATTGATTTATCTAAAGGCCCGAGTCCCATCTTTGACATACTGAAACAACATTTTAGTGACACTGTTTTTTCAAGCATGCCCCTTGCTGACTTTTATGCCACATTACCTCTGACTGATGAACAACCATTTGAATATTGGCTCAGACTGAACAGGGCTATGGAGGTTGCTGAAGATTGTCTAAAGAGACAGGAAAAAAGTGTTGAAGACCCATCTCGTGAGCTCACAGTCATGTTCATCAGACATTGCCCTAATGCTGAACTGTCGCTTATCTTTAAGTGCAAGCCATTACAGCAGTGGACTGCTGCAGATGTTCATGAGAGGCTGGATGAATACAGGAGGGAGCGGAGGTACTCTCATTTATCTAAGTTGACCCCAGCCATCGCAACAATGAAGCAGGAAGTTGGTGCTGTCATGCCGATCACCATGCCTGCTGTGAGAACCCACATGGAAGTACCCAATACGTTGCCTTACCCAGCCCAGACTATTCAGGGCTCAGCTGAGCCGATGGAACGTATCCTTGCAATGCTGGAGCGTGTGCTGGAGCAGAGGCCACAACAGTCTGACCATAAGTTCCAAAAAGGGAATAGGAGCAAAGTGAAGTCTAATGGGCCATGTAACGTGTGCGGGGAGGCTGGACATGATACTTACTTTCACTGCAGGGCCAATCACCTCTGCGTTCTTTGTCATGTAGCTGGCCACGCACGCTCTCAGTGCCCCAAGGCCGCAGCTCTGAGCACAGCTGGTGGAGTCCCTACAGTAATCACTGCTCAGCTCCCGGGAAAACTAGTAGGCCTTGCATGTAGAAGGGGAGAGTGTTGGGCCTTTTGTAGAGTCCCCATCAGTGCGAGCTGTTGATTTGGAGTCTGTATATAAAAGTGTTTGTGACGAAATGGAGACTGAGAAGAGTATCATAATGCAGAACACACAGAGACTTTCCCCGTATGATGATTTATTCTATGCCAAGGTGTTAATAGGAGGAGAAGTGGAAGTGAGAGCTATGCTTGACAGTGGGTCCATGGCTTGTACCTTGAGCTCTAGGGTCTTACCTGAACTGTTGCATGCAGGAGTGTTGAAAAGTCCATCATTGAGTCCTACAGAGGTAGTCTTGGTTGGTTGTGGTGGGTTGAAGACGAGGCCTTTGGGAGTATGTGAGCTGGAGATGGAGGTGTACGGATGTAGAGTTGCTGTGCCTACACTGGTGGTTGAAGGCCAGAGTGATGACCTCATCTTGGGCAGCAATCTCCTAAAGCACTTGATTCGCCACCTGAAGACGGATGGAGATCTCTGGAAGAGTGTTTATACTCCTGTGGGTGACGGGGGTGAGGAGAGCAAGCTAATCAACATGATGGCTAATGTGGAGAGATGGAGAGACAGTGAAGTACCTGACAAAGTTGGAACTGTGAGACTAAAAGGGGCTGTGACTCTAGAGCCTATGCAGGAGCACTTAGTCTGGGGCAGACTACGAAACACTCAGAATCTATCAGCTGGCAGTGCTGTTGTCATTGAGCCCAGCAGTTCAAGGTCAACACCAAGGTCAATACTGGTAGGGAGGATAGTAGCTCTATTGCGGGGAGATGGGTGGCTCCCTGTTAGAGTGATAAACCCTTCTCAGAAGACAGTGACATTGAGACGAAACGCCACTCTAGCCGATGTCTTTCCTTGCATGGCTCTAGAGGATTTTGACTGTTCGTGTGTGAATGATGATTCATCAGCAGCTTTCCAGCAGCAAGTGCAGAGAACGGCGGATGTACTCACTGACTGCCAAGATGACTTGACACTGACTGACGGTTCCAGCCAACTTCACGATACTGACGGACCTGACAGTTCAAGCGATCCTGAGGTCTTACGTGACTTAGGGTTGACTGATATTGATGTCTCCTCCTGTCAAGCGTCTCCTGCTGGTAAGAAGAAACTCATCCAGCTCATAGCTGAGTACCAGTCAATTTTTTCCAGGCACAAGTTGGACTGTGGAAAAGCTTCCGGATGTCTTCACCGCATTCAACTGAGTGATGAGAAACCCTTCCGGATGCCCTACCGACGCCTTTCACCAAATAATTATGAGAAGCTCAAACAAGCATTGAATGAGATGGAAGAACGTGATATCATAAGGAAGTCTAGTAGTGAGTTCGCCTCTCCCCTTGTCCTTGTATGGAAGAAGTCTGGAGACCTGAGACTCTGTACTGATTTTCGTTTGCTCAATGCTCGCACCATCAAAGACGCCCACCCACTCCCTCACCAGGCTGACGCGCTGGCTGCGTTAGGTGGAAATGCCTTTTTCTCGACAATGGACCTTACCTCTGGCTACTACAATGTGGAAGTGCATGAGGATGACCGGAGATTCACAGCTTTTACGTCGCCATTTGGATTGTACGAATACAATCGAATGCCACAGGGGTTATGTAATAGTCCGGCAACCTTTATGAGGATGATGCTAAACATCTTTGGGGATCAGAACTTTCTTAGCCTGCTGTGTTACCTTGACGATGTCTTGGTCTATGCGCCCACTGAAGATCTGGCTATACAGCGCCTGGGAATGGTTTTTGAGCGTCTCAAGGCTCACAACCTGAAGTTGGCGCCAAAAAAGTGTAACTTTCTGCAGACGTCTGTGAAGTTTCTGGGGCATATCATTAGTGCGGATGGTGTAGCTACAGACCCTGAGAAGGTGAGGGCCATTACAGGAGTAACAGAAGCTGATCTGATGAAAGATGGCACTGACATTCCATCTCAGAAGAAATTGAGGTCATTCCTTGGGATGGTGGTGTATTATCAACAGTTCATTGAAGGTTGTTCGACCATTGCAAAGCCTCTCTTTGGATTGACTACTGGACACAAGGCTCCACGCTGGAAAAAGAAGCGAAGCTCACCTGTCAGGAAGTTGACGGCTGCCGACTGGACAACAGAATGCAGACAGGCCTTATTCCAGCTAAAGCAAGCCTTACTGGACCAGGTTTTGTTGGCCCACCCCAACTTCGAAAAACCCTTTCTACTCTCGGTGGATGCATCCAGCAATGGCTTAGGTGCTGTGCTATCTCAGGTGCAGGAACCGGGAGCTACAGCGAGACCTATAGCCTTCGCGAGCAAGTCTCTCAGCTATGCACAGTCGAGGTATCCTGCGCACAGGCTCGAGTTCTTTGCCATGAAATGGGCTATCTGTGACAAGTTCCACCACTGGCTACGAGGGCAGCAGTTCACGGTATGGACGGATAATAATCCCTTGACATACATTCTGACCAAAGCAAAGCTTGATGCTTCTGAACAGAGATGGGTCGCCAAGCTGGCACCGTACGAGTTTGACATTAAGTACATCCCTGGAAAAATGAATGTTGTTGCAGATGCTTTGAGCAGAGAGCCCTTCGTACGACCCAGCGCACTCCATCGCCTGACAAGAGTCCCGTACGAGACCTTACTAGCTGAAGCCGACGCTGTGCGCACAGACAGAGTGCAAGATGTGTTTCGCTGGTCCAGCCACCCCTTTGACAAAGCCTCTGACTCCAACGAAGTGGTCATTAGCTGTCAGGCTACTGTTGACCCCCCATCTGGTGCTTTATCAAGACATGAAGTTGCAGCTGTTCTTCATTCACACAGGTGCTGTGTGGGTGATGTGGGCTCACATGCACTGCTGTTGCCACAGCTCCCACAGGCTGTTATGCCATCAGAGCAGACCGATGTCGATGTTCTGCCACACGACCTACTGATGAGTAAGCAGCGTGATGACAACGTGATCAGCAAAGTCATCTTCTTTGTGGAGAGGGGGAGAAGACCATCCCGGAGAGAGCGTGCCCATGAAAGTGTTGAGGTTTTGTGTCTTCTCAGAAGTTGGGACAAGTTGACTATGAAGATGGGTGTACTGTATCGTGTTTCGAAGAATGTGGTTACAAAGAGGAAAATGTATCTGTATGTGGTTCCAGCCTCCATGAAAGAAATGGTGTTGAAGGGTGTCCATGATGAAGCTGGCCACCAGGGCCAACAGAGAACAGTCTACCTGACAAGACAGAGGTTCTTCTGGTATGGCCTGGAGAGGGAGGTAAAAGCTTATGTGAAGTGCTGCAGGAGATGCGTGGTGAGCAAGACTCCTGATCCGGAAGCAAGAGCTCCTCTTGAGAGCATAATAACAACTGAGCCTCTTGAACTAGTGTGCATAGACTTCTGGTCTGCAGAAGATTCTTCAAACAAATCCTTGGATGTGCTCGTTGTTACTGACCACTTTACCAAATTGGCTCATGCCTTCTTGTGTCCGAACCAGTCTGCTAAGTCAGTAGCTCATCAGTTGTGGAACAACTATTTCTGTGTCTACGGGATGCCTCACCGTATACACTCAGACCGGGGAGCCAACTTTGAGAGCTCTTTAATAGCCGAACTGTTGAGTGTTGCAGGCGTTCAGAAGTCTCACACCACGCCGTACCATCCGATGGGGAACGGGTCCTGTGAAAGGATGAATAGGACTTTGGGAAACATGATCCGGGCCCTGCCAATGAGAGCAAAGCACAGATGGCCTCAGGCGCTGAAGTCCCTTACGTTTGCATACAATTGTACAATCCACGAGACCACAGGCTTTGCCCCGTTCCTGCTAATGTTTGGGAGGACGCCAAGACTGCCTGTTGACATAGTCTTTGGCTCTGTCATAGAGAACCCAGAAGTTGTCGACTATGACCAGTTTGTTCAGTCTTTGAGGAGAGATCTGAAAGAAGCCATGAATGCAGCACAGGCATCTGCAGCGAAGCAGTTGAAGAGGCATGCTGACCTTTATGACAGAAGAGTCAGAGGAGCACCAGTGGAGATTGGGGATCGAGTATTGCTGGCTAACAAGGGGGAGCGGGGAAAGCGGAAGCTCGCTGACCGTTGGGAGGATACTGTCTACCTTGTCACTGGATTGAATGCTGACAGTCACACTTTTAAGATTCAGAACAGCTCCACTGGACGGGAGAAGACGGTACATCGCAACCTGATAATGCCAGTCAACTTTCTTCCTCTTCCCCATGCTGCGGTTGAGGAGGGAACAGACATTTCTGGATTAACAGATTCTGAGGACATGAATGACAGCCTTGTGGTCTCAGCTGCCATGGACACTGCAGTAAATGATGGTGCTGAGTACAGAACCAGAGTGTGGGTGTCAGAGTTGTCTTCTGAAGGAACAGGTGACACAAGCCTGGAGGGTGATGTGCGATCCTTGGATGCTCAGGATATTCCACCTTTGGATTCCGTGGATGATATACTGCAGTTGGAAGGTCTGCCTCGATCAGAGAGTCTTCAAGAATCTGACCGATCTGACGATATCCGTACTGACCTACCAAATGCGGACCATTCCTTACCTGATCAGTTACGTACTGACTGTGTTGACGGACACACTATTGCAACAGTACACAACACTGTTACCCCTTATGCAGTTGAAGGTAGTCGGGGTCATATTAGGTCAAGGGCAGGAAGGCTAGTTAAACCAGTGTCAAGACTGATTGAGATTATGAATCAGCAGAAAGTTAGCTCTTGAAGGTTAAATATGTGAATAGAGGGACAATGGTATTGACATCTTTTATTTGTTTTGCTTTTACATCACTGTGACCGTGATTAGAGGTTGCAGGATGGTAATGTGACATATGATAAAGTCTCTTATGGTGGTTTATTTTATTACTTGGATGTTTTAAAGTCACCGAGTGTACATAACATGTGACAGGCATGTTTACCTATGAGGGCTAAGGGGATTGATCAATCGCTTTTCACTCTAATTCTCAAGGAGAATAGTCTAATGACTGGAATATTTAGTGACTGATTTAAAGCAGGGTCTGCATCCTTGATATACACAGCTTTACCTTTTAGTTCTCTCTATTAGGTAGTATATATATAAAAAAAATTATCTGGATTATTCTGTACATATGTTGAGTGTCTCTGTATCTGGTATGTTTGCACAGTGCCGTTTTGTATTTTGTTATTTTTCTTGGCAAGTGGAATTCAGTAGGGGGGAGTGTAACAGGGTTATATTGGTGATTCCCCTTGCCACTTTATTGTTAAGCCAATGGGTTTTTGGTTTGAGTTTGTCTTGCCTTCACCTACTCAACATGGCATCTTATTGGCTGGTTTGCGTAGCTTGCTTACGAGGGGGGATGTTCCAGTTAGAATCGACCCAGTGAACAAGCACCAAACCAGCGTGGACAAGCACCAAACCAGCGTGAACAAGCACCAAACCAGCGTGCGTGAGTGCAGAGTTGGATGGTGAGACGTGCATTGCAATGACGTGCAATTTTGTGTCGTTCTTATCAGAATAAAGCTACATGACTGGTGCTACATGTTGGAGTTCCGTGTCGATGACTGATTGTACACAACGCCAGACGAGTACTGTTACACCCGCAATAACATTGCTAAACATGTGTATGTATAACAACGGTATGTATTCATGTAAATAGCACAGCTAGGTAAATAATAACTGTGGTTACAGTACTGGCTACAAATTGATATCTAGTTAGCTGCTTTCAAACTCGTTAAGTGCTACTTACTCTGCCATGAAAATGGGAACAAATGCATTGCCTCATCATGTAAGGACGGTACACTGTGATGATGACAGTGCAATAACATGTGCATGAATATGTCAGTCTACTAAACAAAGAAAAAAATAGCATAAAACCGAATAGTACATACTGTTTGATATACTTACAATACAAATGGAACACAGAATGCACATGAGGTTGATGAAATGACAGTGCAGGGTATTGTTTACCAGATGGTTGAGATGCGTCTTTTGCTTTCGGTTTTGCACACCAGCTGCAAACAATACTTTTGGTTATGGAAAATATATATTTCACAGCAGTTTAGATGCTACAATGATTCTCTACACTATACTTGCTTGTTTTGTCACAAACTGAAATTAGGCAAGCTATTAGAATTTTAGCAACCAGGAAATGGTGGAGTGATTTCTTAATAGTGCATCTTTAAGCATTGAAAGAACTGTACAACAACCGAGACACTAGTGGGTAGGAAGGCATTAATGAGGTACTTTAAAAAGTGGGCCTACGTCGTCACTCCTATTGACGACGCAGCACAGCACCAGAGATACACAATGGAAGAGAGTAATACAGGTCACATTGGGTGACAGTTGGAGCTGTGTGAAGTTAACTTCCTGTTCTTGGTCTTCCACTTCCTATTAGGTTACACCTTTTAACACAGCAGTCAAAATCAATAGGATTACTTAATCCAGCCATCTCACTAAGACCACACAGGCAATAGTATAATAGTAGAGCTTCATCTGCTTCAAGATTGGACCCAACGGAAGCCACTCCTCAGTAAAAGGCACGACGGCCCGCTTTGAGTTTGCCAAAAGGCACCTAAAGGTCTCACCATGAGAAACAAGATTCTCTGGTCTGATGAAACCAAGATTGAACTCTGTGGCCTGAATGCCAAGTGTCACGTCTGGAGGAAACCTGGTACTATCCCTACGGTGAAAGATGGTGGCAGCATCATGCTGTGGGGATGTTTTTCAGCAGCAGAGACAGAAACTAGTCAGGATCGAGATTCTATAGCAAAGTCATCAGACTGCTAAACAGCAATCATGAACTCAGAGTCACTTTAAATAATGTTTACATTACTCATATCACATGTATATACCATATTTTATACCAACTACTGCACCTTGCCCATGCCGCTCGGTACTTGTTAGAGATTACTGCATTGTCGGAACGAGAAGCACAAGCATTTCGCTACATTCGCATTAACATCTGCTAACCATATGTAGGTGACCAATAAAATTTGATGATTTGAGAAAGATGAACGGAGCAAAGTACAGAGAGATCCTTGATGAAAATCTGCTCCACAGCGCTCAGGACCTCGGACTGGGGCGAAAGTTCACCTTTCAACAGGACAATGACCCTAAGCACACAGCAGGACAACGCAGGAGTGGCTTCGGAACAGGTCTCTGAATGTCCTTGAGTGGCCCAGCCAGAGCCTGAACTTGAACATCTCTGGAGAGACCTGAAAATAGCTGTGCAGGAATGCTCCCCATCCAGAAGAATGGGAGAAACTCCCAAAATACAGGTGTGCCAACTTGTAGTGTCATACCCAAGAAGACGAGGCTGTAATCACTGCCAAAGGTGCTCCAAAGTACTGAGTAAAGGGTATGAATACTTATGTAAATGTGGTTGATAAATTATAAAAAATAAACTAAAACATCTAAATATCTGTTTTTGCTTTGTCATTATGGGGTTTGACCATTTTTAGGACCTTTCTCTGACACTGCCTGGTGTATAGGTCCTGGATGGCAGAAAGCTTGGCCTCAGTGATGTACTGGGCCGTTTGCACTACCCTCTGTAGTGCGTTGTGGTCTGAGGTTGCCATACCAGGCAGTGATTGCAACCAGTGCTCTTGATGGTGCAGCTGTAGAACCTTTTGAGGATCTGAGGACCCATGCGAAATCTTTTCAGTCTCCTGAGGGGGAATAGGTTTTGTCGTGCCCTCTTCACGACTGTCTTGGTGTGCTTGGACCATGTTAGTTTGTTGGTGACGTGGACACCAAGGAACTTGAATCTCTCAACCTGCTCTACTGCAGCACCGTCGTTGAGAATGGGGGTGTGCTCGGTCCTGTTTTTCCTGTTGTCCACAATCATCTCCTTTGTCTTGATCACGTTGAGGGAGAGGTTGTTGTCCTGGCACAACACGGCCAGGTCTCTGATCTCCTCCCTATAGACCGTCTCATCGTTGATCAGGCCTACCACTGATGTGTCATCGGCAGACTTAATGATGGTGTTGGAGTCGTGCAGTCATGGGTGAACAAGGAGTACAGGAGCGGACTGAGCACGCACCAGTGAGGGGCCTCTGTGTTAAGGATCAGCATGGCGGATGTGTTGTTTCCTACCCTTACCACCTGGGGGCGGCCCGTCAGGAAGTCCAGGATCGAGTTGCAGAGGGTGGTGTTTAGTCCCAGAGTCCTTAGTTTAGTGATGAGCTTTGAGGGCACTATGGTGTTGAACGCTGAGCTGCAGTCAATGAATAGCATTCTCACATAGGTGTTCCTTTTGTCCAGGTGGGAAATGGCAATGTTGAGTGCAATTGAGATTGTGGTTCTGTAGGGACGGTATGCAAATTGGAGAGGGCTTAGGGTTTCTGGGATGATGGTGTTGACGTGAGCCATGACCAGCCTTTCAAAGCACTTCATGGCTACAGATGTGAGTGCTATGGGTCGGTAGTCATTTAGGCAGGTTACCTTAGCGTTCTTGGGCACAGGCACTATGGTGGTCTGTTTAAAACATGTTGGTATTACAGACTCGGACAGGGAGAGGTTGAAAATGACAGTGAAGACATTTGCCAGTTGATCAGCGCATATGTGCAGTACACATCCTGGGTGGCAACACCCATCCGTAGCACGCGCTCCAGCAGGTGTATCTCACTGATCATCCCTAAAGCCAACACCTCATTTGGCCGCCTTTCGTTCCAGTACTCTGCTGCCTGTGACTGGAACGAATTGCAAAAATCGCTGAAGTTGGAGACTTTTATCTCCCTCACCAACTTCAAACATCAGCTATCTGAGCAGCTAACCGATCGCTGCAGCTGTACATAGTCTATTGGTAAATAGCCCACCCTTTTCACCTACCTCATCCCCATACTGTTTTTATTTATTTACTTTTCTGCTCTTCTGCACACCAATATCTCTACCTGTACATGACCATCTGATCATTTATCACTCCAGTGTTAATCTGCAAAATTGTAATTATTTGCCTACCTCCTCATGCCTTTTGCACACATTGTATATAGACCCCCCCTTTGTTTTCTACTGTGTTATTGACTTGTTAATTGTTTACTCCATGTGTAACTCTTTGTTGTATGCTCACACTGCTATGCTTTATCTTGGCCAGGTCGCAGTTGTAAATGAGAACTTGTTCTCAACTAGCCTACCTGGTTAAATAAAGGTGAAATAAAAATAAATAAAATAAAAAAATCCGTCTGGCCCTGCGGCCTTGTGAACGTTGACCTGTTGAAAGGTCTTACTCACATTTATCGTCTGGTAGGCTTGTATCACCGGGCAGCGCTCGGCTGTGCCTCCCTTTGTAGTCTAATGGTTTGCAAGCTCTGCCACATCCGACGAGCGTCAGAGCCGGTGAAGTACGAGTCGATCTTAGTCCTGTATTGACACTTTGCCTGTTTGATGGTTTGTCGAAGGGCATAGCGGGATTTCTTTTAAGTTTCCGGATTAGTGTCCCGCTCCTTGAAAGCGGCAGCTCTAGCCTTTAGCTCAGTGCGGATGTTCCCTGTAACCCATGGCTTCTGGTATGTACGTACTGTCACTGTTGGGAGAACATCGTCGATGCACTTATTGATGAAGCCAATGACTGATGTGGTACTCAATGCCATCGGAGGAATCCCAGAACATATTCCAGTCTGTGCTAGCAAAACAGTTCTGTAGCTTAGCATCTGCTTCATCTGACCACTTTTTTATTGATCTAGTCACTGGTGCTTCCGGCTTTAATTTTTGCTTGTAAGCAGCAATCAGGATGATAGAATAATGGTCAGATTTGCCAAACGGAGAGCGAGCTTTGTCTGTGTCTCTGTGTCTGTAGTAAAGGTGGTCCCGAGTTGTTTTCCCTCTGGTTGCACATTTAATATGCTCATAGAAATTTGGTAAAACGTATTTAAATTTCCCTGCATTAAAGTCCCCGACTACTAGGAGCGCCACGTCTGGGTGAGCGCTCTCTTGTTTGCTTATGGAGGAATACAGCTCATTCAAAGCCTCTGACTGTGGTGGTATGTCAGCTACGAAAAACACAGATGAAAAGTCTCTAGGTAGATAGTATGGTCTATAGCTTATTATGAGATACTCTATCTCAGGCGAGCAATAGCTTGAGACTTCCTTAGATATCGTGCACCAGCTGTTATTTACAAAAATAGTCTGTCGCCCCTGGTCTTACCAGACACCGCTGTTCTATCCTGCAGCTTTTAACCAGCCAGCTGTATGTTGATAGTGTCGTCGTTCAGCCACGACTCTGTGAAGCATAACATAACATAGCCTAAAAGTGCTCTTCTAATTTATTTAGCCTGGTCAGTCAGCTGCCAAGGGCTGCTTGAATGCAGAAGGGAAGCAATGTTGTATTGTGGTTCATTTCCTTTTCCGTCTTGCTCCAGTGTACTGGGGTGATGTAGGCATACATTTGTCAACACATGAAGTGTTGGCAGCTAGGCTATTCTTGTTGAGCGTGGTGAGATACTGTTAATTTTTTATTATTTTACCTTTAACATTTACAGCCAAAATGTTCCCAAACTGGAGGATTCAGGTTTAAATTGACCCCACCACTCAACATCATACAGAACTAGTCCCCAGCTGCGCTTCACAAAAGGACAGTTTGAAATGCGCCAATTAAGATTAGAATTTTGATTACAACATGCATATAGGCTCTAGTTGTTTTAATGGAAGAGCCTGAAACGATTTGAGCTCAGATTTACTCAATAAACAAAAGAATAATGTATTAATTCAGGTTCACAGCGCGGACCGAACGGTTTGATAAGAATACCTGTACCATTACATCCCTAATCTCCAGACAATTTGACAAAAACACATTGAGAGAAAAAAAAGGGCAAATGTTCAGTAACAGAATGACAGTAAAATCTTTATTTTTATCACGTTTTCCAGAAACTCACATTAAATATCCCCTCAGAATTAATATTCAAAAATGTCTGCAGAAAGAATGGGCTGTCAGCTATGATGATATATTGAGTTTCAACTACAGTAAGTGAAGTGGAATAACACCCGGCAACAGAATGACATCACAAGTCCCTGATCTATACTATACAGAAATGTAGAATTATAAATTGCCATTCTCTTCATGGTGATGTATCCTTAATAGGTACCCAAAAGGTAGAAACATGTAGTATCCTCCTTAGCATGTTTAGGTATTACTGTACACACTGGCTATTATTCTAATAAACTCTGCCCCCAAACAAGACCAAATTTGGTTGGTCCGGCACAAATCTGTACCAATCATAGACGGCTAAGTTTGGCCATCACACTACAGCACAGCATAGTTCAGTACAGTATACGTTCTTTGCTTCACGGAAACATGGCTCACTGGAGAGACGCTATCGGTGTCGGTGCAGCCAGCTGGTTTCTCCACGCATCGCGCTGACAGAAACAAACATCTTTCTGGTAAGAAGAGGGACGGGGGCGTATGCTTTATGGTTAACGAGACGTGGTGTGGTCACAACAACATACAGGAACTCAAGTCCTTCTGTTCACCTGATTTAGAATTCCTCACAATCAAATGTCGACCGCATTATCTACCAAGGGAATTCTTTTCGATTATAATCACAGCCGTATATATTCCCCCCCAAGCAGACTCTTTGCAAACTGGAATCCACATATCCTGAGGCTGCATTCATTGTCACTGGGGATTTTAACAAGGCTAATCTGAAAACAAGACTCCCTAAATTGTATCAGCATATCGATTGCGCAACCAGGGCTAGCAAAACCTTGGATCATTGCTATTCTAACTTCCGCAACGCATATGAGGCCCTCTCCCGCTCCCCTTTCGGAAAAGCTGACCACGACTCCATTTTGTTGCTCCCTGCCTACTGTTGGTGTTTACATACTGGAGAGGAAATGCAAAACAACAACGCTGGACAGAGTGGAACCAGGTGTATCAAAACGGCAGTTTATTGGTCAAAGATATCTTGTCCTACATCGTGCACGGACCTAAGCAATATGACTCTGTGAGGAGTCAGAAAAATTAGGCTCCCTCGCCAGAGTTTACAACAGAATGTATACACAGAATAATGTAGGTGGAGTCTCGTCGTGTTGATCTTCTGACTGGTCCTGAAGAGTTGGAGGCGGGCCCTGCTCTAGCCAGAGCAGGAGCCCCATTAGTGCACAGCAAAGTCCTTTGCTCTTGGCACCCGACCAGTAGGGGGGGGGGGGGGTAGAGTGTGAGTGTACAGTGCTCATGAAATGTATGTGTGTCAAGGAAAGCGTGGATTTAGGGACTGGTAATGTCTGCTTTAGGCTCAGGTGTTTCCTGTTTATGCAGGAGTGCACGTAGGGTTCAATGTCAGTGAGATAGCTTGGCACTCTAAGCTCGTTAGTGTTTCAGGCTGTTCTTTGTAGTTACAGGGGAGTATATTTGCGTGATGGCAGCTGTGTGTCCTTCGGATAATCATGTTATTGCACGTAGGCTCTAAACTTGACTGAGGACACTGGGCCCAGAGTTATCTGAGGGCATCCGGTTTAACCAGAGCTTTGGTCTGCTAGTAATGCTTTATATTATTATTTATATAACACTACAAACAGAAACTAAAACAAGAAGCTCCCGCGCTGAGGTCTGTTCAACGCTGGTCAGACCAATCTGATTCCACGCTCCAATACTGCTTCCATCACGTGGACTGGGATATGTTTCGTATTGCGTCAGAGAACAACATTGAGGAATACGCTGATTCGGTGAGCGAGTTCATTAGAACCTGCGTTGAAGATGTCGTTCCCATAGCAACGATTAAAACATTCCAAAACCAGAAACCGTGGATTGATGGCAGCATTCGCGTGAAACCGAAAGCGCGAACCATTGCTTTTAATCAGGGCAAGGTGACTGGAAACATGACCGAATACAAACAGTGTAGCTATTCCCTCCGCAAGGCAATCAAACAAGCTAAGCGTCAATATAGAGACAAAGTAGAATCGCAATTCAACGGTATGTGGCAGGGTCTACAGTCAATCACCGATTACAAAAAGAAAACCAGCCCAGTCACGGACCAGGATGCCTTGCTCCCAGGCAGACTAAATAACTTTTTTGCCCACTTTGAGGACAATACAGTGCCACTGACACAGCCCACAACCAAAACATGCGGACTCTCCTTCACTGCAGCCCAGGTGAAAATGTGTTAACCCTCACAAGGCTGCTGGCCCAGACGGCATCCCCAGCCGTGCCCTCAGAGCATGCACAGACCAGCTGGCTGGTGTGTTTACGGACATATTCAATCGATCCCTATCCCAGTCTGCTGTTCCCACATGCTTCAAGAGGGCCACCATAGTTCCTGTTCCCAAGAAAGCTAAGATAACTGAGCTAAACGACTACCGCCCTGTAGCACTCACTTCCGTCATCATGAAGTGCTTTGAGAGACTAGTCAAGGACCATATCACCTCCACCCTACCTGACACCCTAGACCCACTCCAATTTGCTTACCGCCCAAATAGGTCCACAGACGATGCAATCCCAACCACACTGCACACTGCCCTAACCCATCTGGACAAGAGGAATACCTATGTGAGAATGCTGTTCATCGACTACAGCTCAGCATTTAACACCATAGTACCCTCCAAACTCGTCATCAAGCTCGAGACCCTGGGTCTCGACCCCGCCCTGTGCAACTGGGTACTGGACTTCCTGACGGGCCGCCCCCAGGTGGTGAGGGTAGGTAACAACATCTCCACCCCGCTGATCCTCAACACTGGGGCCCCACAAGGGTGCGTTCTGAGCCCTCTCCTGCACTCCCTGTTCACCCACGACCTGCGTGGCCACGCACGCCTCCAACTCAATCATCAAGTTTGCGGACGACACAACAGTGGTAGGCTTGATTACCAACAACGACGAGACGGCCTACAGGGAGGAGGTGAGGGCCCTCGGAGTGTGGTGAAAATAACTTCACACTCAACGTCAACAAAACTAAGGAGATGATTGTGGACTTCAGGAAACAGCAGAGGGAACACCCCCTATCCACATCGATGGAACAGCAGTGGAGAGGTTAGTAAGTTTTAAGTTCCTCGGCGTACACATCACAGACAAACTGAATTGGTCCACCCACACAGACAGCATCGTGAAGAAGGCGCAGCAGCGCCTCTTCAACCTCAGGAGGCTGAAGAAATTTGGCTTGTCACCAAAAGCACTCACAAACTTCTACAGATGCACAATCGAGAGCATCCTGTCGGGCTGTATCACCGCCTGGTACGGCAACTGCTCCGCCCACAACCGTAAGGCTCTCCAGAGGGTAGTGAGATCCGCACAACGCATCACTGGGGGCAAACTACCTGCCCTCCAGGACACCTACACCACCCGATGTCACAGGAAGGCCATAAAGATCATCAAGGACAACAACCACCCGAGCCACTGCCTGTTCACCCCGCTATCATCCAGAGGGCGAGGTCAGTACAGGTGCATCAAAGCTGGGACCGAGAGACTGAAAAACAGCTTCTATCTCAAGGCCATCAGACTGTTAAACAGCCACCACTAACATTGAGTGGCTGCTGCCAACACACTGACTCAATTCCAGCCACTTTAATAATGGGAATTGATGTCAAATATATCACTAGCCACTTTAAACAATGCTACTTAATATAATGTTTACATACCCTACATTATTCATCTTATATGTCTACGTATATACTGTACTCTATATCATCTACTGGATCTTTATGTAATACATGTATCACTAGCCACATTAAACTATGCCACTTTGTTTACATACTCATCTCATATGTATATACTGTACTCGATACCATCTACTGCATCTTGCCTATGCCGTTCTGTACCATCACTCATTCACATATCTTTATGTACATATTCTTTATCCCTTTACACTTGTGTGTATAAGGTAGTAGTTTTGGAATTGTTAGATTACTCGTTGGTTATCACTGCATTGTCGGAACTAGAAGCACAAGCATTTCGCTACACTCGCATTAACATCTGCTAACCATGTGTATGTGACAAATAAAATTTGATTTGATTTGATTTATACACACCTTAATATACAAAACATTAAGAACACCTTCATAATATTGAGTTGCACACCCTTTTTGCCCTCAGAACAGTTCGTTGGGGAATGGACTCTACGAGGTGTCCAAAGCGTTCCACAGGGATGCTGGCCCCTGTTGACTCCAAAGCTTCCCACAGTTGTGTCAAATTGGCTGGATGTCCTTTGGGTGGTGGACCATTGTTAATAAAAACATGAAACTGTTGAGCGTGAAATACCCAGCAACCTTGCAGTTCTTGACACAAACCGGTGCGCCTGACACCTACTACCACACCCCATTCAAAGGCACTTCAATATTTTGTCTTGGCCATTCACCCTCTCAATGGCACACATACACAAGACACGTCTCAATTGTCTCAAGGCTTAACAAAATTATTTAAACCCGTCACCTCCCCTTCTTCTACACTGATTGACGTGGATTTAATAAGTGACATCAATAAGGGATCATAGCTTTCACCTGGTCAGTCTCATGGAAAGAGCAGGTGTTCATAATGTTTTGTACACCATGTAGTTCAGTACAGTAAATTGTACACTACTGTATAAACATGTAAAACAGATATCTATGATTGATTCAGACTGACCAAATTTAAAAAAAAAAGACTTTTCAACGTCCATTGACATCGGTCCGCAGTGGGTGAGACGGCTGGTTACATTGAATGGGGGGGGAGGTGTCAATAAGAGCTGGTAGAGGTGGCATTAATGAGAGGTGGCATTAACAAGAACGGAGTTAGGTTGTCCAGACTGTTTTTCACACTTGTGCTTTGACCACCGCGTGACAGAGAAAAAAAAGTTATGAGCTTAACATAACAGTATGCCAGTGGAAGGGAGGACAGTTGGCAGGTGACCCACAGTTGGTTTGTGACTACTATGAAAATCCATTGTAGCCAATTCAATTGCAGTCATTCCGTTAGGGCCCGATTCCGACCTGAAGTGTGCTTAAATGGAATGCAATTCCCTATTTAATGCACTTTTTTCTATGAAAAAAATGACGTGAATGAAGGGCTACAGTAGCCTGAACAGCACTCTGGGGTAGTACCATGGTGTAGCCAGAGGACAGCTAGCTTCAATACAACACCTAGGAGGCTCATGGTTCTTGCACAGTAATTATGACAACTTCCGGAAGATGTCCTCCAACCCATCAGAGCGCTAGCAGCATGAACTGACAAGTTGTTCACCCAATCTAAGGATCAGAGAAAGAATTTAGAAAGCATAGCCTACAGCTAGCTAGCATAGCAGTGCATAAAATGGAGGTGAGCAGTTGACTCAAGTAGAGATTAAGACAGTAGTTTGACAGATTTGAACAAATTAATTCTTGAAAAATGAAGGAGAAGCAAGAGAGTGTAAGCTAGCTATATTTTGTTGTATTTTCATTTTGTTAGCTAGCAAATGCAGCTAGCTAGTTTAGCCTACTCAAACAGCCAGCTCAAACAAACAAAGACGGGAGCTATGTTAGCTAGCTGGCTATCCAACAATGGAACTCTTCCAAGGTAAGCTTTTGGTTTTATTAATTTAATGCCACCGGGGCCTGCCAGTTTAACTGCTAAATTGCACTGCATGATTGTAGTGGGTTTACTAACACGTTAGTTCTAGTAGTCATGTTGACTATGACGTTAGCTAATATGGTGATAACGATGTAGGCTGTGTGTAGCGGTTGTCGGTTATGGTATGAAGGTTTGGCTTGGAAAGGTTTTCGTCTGGTCACAGACAGCTGTTGTGTGACCAGTCCGTCCACAAGCGAAGGAAAAAGGTGAGAGGAGGAGAACGTGTAGATGCGAGAAGGAATTGTACAATGAGAAAAGTGATAATGCTGTTTCTATGTGGCGACTATTCTATGTGGCTACTATGAAAGTGAACTGTTTGAAGGTGCTCATGTCGATTCTGTTGAAAATAATTTCTTAAAACAGAAGCAAACTGAACGGGAATAAACATTACTGAATTTGTCCAATAGAAACTCTTGTTTGTAACTAATGATTACACCTGGCAGATGTAGGCAAGAGTGTGCAAGGCATTTATTTGATTTAACTAGGCAAGTCTGTTAAGAACAAATTCTTATTTACAATGACGGTCTACCCCGGCCAAACCCAGACGACGAGCAGAAGTAATGTTAGCTAGATGACTAAATACCACAGAGGCTAACGTTCAGACCACTTCCCTTTTCCCAATTTTGTTATGTTACAGCCTAATTCTAAAATGGATTACATTTATTTTTGTTCCATCCATCTACACACAAAACCCCATAATGACAAAGCAAAAAACAGGTTTAGAATTTTTTGCAAATGTGTATATATATATTTTTAAACTAAACAAAAACTGAAATATTTACATAAGTATTCAGACCTTTTACTCAGTACTTTGTAGAAGCACCTATGGCAGCGATTACAGCTTAGTCTTCTTGGGTATGACACTACAAGCTTGGCACACCTGTATTTGGGGAGTTTCTCCCATTGTTCTCTACAGATCCTCTCAAGCTCTATCAGGTTGGATGGGGAGTGTCGCTGCACAGCTATTTTCAGGTCTGTCCAGGGTTCAAGTCCGGGCTCTGGCTGGGCCACTCAAGGACATTCAGAGACTTGTCCCGAAGCCACTCCTGTGTTGTCTTGGCTGTGTGCTTGGGGTCATTGTCCTGTTGGAAGGTGAACCTTCACCCCAGTCCGAGGTCATCATCAAGGAGCTCTCTGTTTCACTCGATCCTAACTAGTTTCCCAGTCCCTGAAGTCCCTGCCGTTACCCGGACTATTTGCATTGTGTGCCTCCCACAGCCCCTCTTTTACGCTGCTGCTACTCTCTGTTTATATTATATGCAGTCACTTTAACTATACATTCATGTACATACTACCTAATTGGCCCAACCAACCAGTGCTCCCGCACATTGGCTAACCGGGCTATCTGCATTGTGTCCCACCACCCGCCAACCCCTCTTTTTACACTTCTGCTACTCTGTTCATCATATATGCATAGTAACTTTAACAATACCTACATGTACATACTACCTCAATAAGCCTGACTAGTAGGTGTCTGTTTGATTTGAAAAACAGCCCCACAGCATGATGCTGCCACTACGCTTCACCGCAGGTGATGAAGGGTGCCTGGTTTCCTCCAGATTGAACTCTTTGGCCTGAATGCCAAGCGTCACATCTTGATTTCATCAGACCAGAGAATCTTGTTTCGCATGGTCAGAGTCCTTTAAGTGACTTTTGGCAAATTCTAGGCAGGCTTTTATGTGCCTTTTACTGATTGTACACAACGCAAGAAGAGTACTGTTACACTACTCTCTGTTTATCTTATATGCAGTCACTTTAACTATACATTCATGTACATACTACCTAATTGGCTTCCGTCTGGCCTAATTGGCTTCCGTCTGGCCACTCTACCATAAAGTCCTGATTGGTGGAGTGCTGCAGAGATGGTTGTCCTTCTGGAAGGTTCTCTTATCCTCACAGAGGAACTCTAGAGCTCCTTCAGAGTGACCATCGGGTTCGTGGTCACCTCCCCGACCAAGGCCCTTCTCCCCAGATTGCTCAGTTTGGCCGAACGGCCAGCTCTAGGAAGAGTCTTGGTGATTCCAAACTTCTTCCATTTAAGAATGATGGAGGCCACTGTGTTCTTGGGGACCTTCAATGCTGCAGAAATGTTTTGGTACCCTTCCTCAGATCTATGCCTCGATACAATCCTGACTCGGAGGTCTACGGACAATTCCGTCAACCTCATTGCTTAGTTTATGCTCTGACATGCGCTGTCATCTGTGGGACCTTATATAGACGTGTGTGTGCGCCATTCCAAATCATGTCCAACCAATTGAATTTACCACAGGTGGACTCCAATGAAGTTGTAGAAACATCTCAAGGATGATCAATGGAAACAGGATGCACCCGAGCTCAATTTTGAGTCACATAGCAAAGGGTCTAAATACATATGTAAATAAGGTATCCTTCATATTTTTAATACATTTGCAAACATTTCAAAAAAACTGTTTTCACTTTGTCATTATAGGGCATTGTGTATAGATTGAGGAATCATTTTAAAGATTTAAACCAGCTTCTACCCCCAAATCTTTTTAAAGATTTAAACCAGCTTCGACCCCCAAGCCATAAGACTCCTGAACAGCTAATCAAATGGCTACCTGGACTATTTGCATTGACCCTCCTATTTGCATTGACCCTCCTATTTGCATTGACCCCCCTATTTTTACACTGCTGCTACTCTCTATTTATTATCACTTTACCTCTACCTACATGTACATATTACCTCAATTACCTCGACTAACCTGTGGCCCCGCACATTGACTCTGTACCAGTACCCCCTGTATATAGCCTTGTTACTGTTATTTTATTGTTGCTCTTTAATTATTTGATATCTTTCAATTGATTTTTTTAAAACTATTTAGTAAATACTTACTTAAGACTTATTTTTGTTAGAACTGCATTTTTGGTTAAGGGCTTATAAGTAAGCATTTCACTGTTGTATTCGGTGTGTGTGACAAATATAATTTTATTTTATTTTATGATTTTGGTTGAGCCAAATCAATGTTTTAGCGTCTATCCTATGGCTCCCCCTCCTGTCTGAATAGATTCAGTAATAATTTGAAACAAAACGTGAAACATTTAAAAACGTATTTTTACCCAAATAGCATTTAAGCCTTTATTAGATTAGTTTCTGTATATTATTTCTAAACAAGCAAGTATATTATACTGCTGTACATGTTTATAACATTGCATTAAACATTTGACAACAATAATAATACAGTCATTAAGCTCACACTTGATCCAATACAATTTACTGTTAAACAGGATATGCAATGGCTCCTTCTTGGCCTGAGCTGGAGGCAACAATATCATATGACTCTACAGACTTTCAATTATATTTCAAAAACCTAATCACATTAAAAGTTGATACTGATACAAGTGTTGTACCATGTGACTAAATGAAATAGTATGTCTGATTTTTTTTACATCATACCTCAGAACAATAAATATGTAGAAAGCTCAAAAGTGTTGCAAAAATATTGCCTTGCATTCCACCCAGAACCATCTCACCCACATGGCTACTGGTCGCCATAGAGACTCCTGCCAAAGGTATAGGCCTGCAGTCACCATTCTTCAATCTCTCAGGTGTGGGAGGTCTGAGTACCTGCATGTCTTAGCCTTGACAAGTGAGCATCTTCCTGCTGACTCCTCTATCACTGATTCTTCCTACTGAATTACTGGAGCGCCACCTTGTGGATCATCAAGCCCATTGATGTTTACCATCAAATTATATTTGCAAAACTTCAGGAGAAAAGTTTCAGGCCACTCTTTCTGCGCCTCTGGGTGTCCCCCAATGAAAAAAGCTTCCTTAGGTGGACAAATACAAAATGTTTCACACCGGCCAGCTTGGAGGAAGATATGGCAATGAACTCTGGAGGATTGGGCCTGTGAAGAGAGAGTTTAAAGGTTTGATGCCATTTTAATGGCGGACAAAAAATGGTGATATTAAAGATACACTGTAAATGAGTTCTATTACATTCAACAATTCAAAATATGTGCCATTAACTCCAAACATCTGTATATTACTAGGTAATAGAGTAAGATGTTTACCTTGGAGCTCTAGGCCGATTCTTGGCCTCTCCGACAGGCCTTTGGGTGATGAGTCTTCCCCTAGCTCGCAGTGGCAGGGTTCTAGCCTGTGAACTATGCCTCCTGGTGTAACTGGGAGCCATGACGTTCCTGGATAGAGCTGCCATGGACTCCCTGTAGACAAGGCCATGTCTGGAAGATATGCTGCAGTGGTGACACGTGGCCAACTGAGAGAGAGGTAAAATAAGGGCAGAGGTCAATGTAAAAGACACTGCCATAGGGGTTAGCTATTCAACGTTACAGACATGCTGAGACAATTACCAAAGAGATTCAAAGAAGGACGTTGAGGAAAGTAAGTGGGTGAGGATGATAAGTTTTTTGATTAGTTTTTTTTTGCCTTTACCTCCCTTCTCACCTCATTTGCTCACATTGTATATAGACTTGTTTATACTGCATTATTGACTGTATGTTTGTTTTTACTCCATGTGTAACTCTGTGTCGTTTTATCTGTCGAACTGCTTTGCTTTATCTTGGCCAGGTCGCAATTGTAAATGAGAACTTGTTCTCAACTTGCCTACCTGGTTAAATAAAGGTGTTCTCAACTAGCCTACCTGGTTAAATAAAGGTGAAATAAAACAATAAAAAAACACATTGTGACTCTCGTGAAGAAGAACAGAAACAGCACAGCATGGCAGCCTTCGTCTCGGTGAGTTCCTCTCTTCCAGGCATTTACGCAACTTTGTTGATCATTTGATCATTTGGGAGTGTGGTAGCAGATTGTTGAATTGTGCTAGGTAAAGAATGTATACTTTGTTTTATCGTTTCCATGGTAAATTTAAGGAATGTCTGATAGAAGAGGGGAATCATTTAGGGCTAGTCTTATAATTTAGCGATGTCTTTCTCTTTCCACAGAGGCAACATATTACTGTAGGCTACTGTAACAGTTTCTGAATGTATCATGTTTATCCTTGCTTAATTTATGTGTGACACAAATACTATGCATAGAACCAAAACATATAGTTATTATAAAAACATAAGTTATTGTCGCTACTATTTTTATAAACTAAGCAGAGAAAGAGTGAAACACTGTTCTCCATAGAAATGTCATAAGAAAATTTGTGGGCAACATAATGTGATGATAGCCTTTAATCCAGTGTGCGACATACAATAGATTCAATGTACTTACTATGTTGTCCCACCTAGCTATCTTAAGATGAATGTACTATCTGTAAGTCACTCTGGATAACAGAGTCTGCTAAATTATTAACTTGTAAAATAAATAAGCGTGTTCTGGTTTAGAAGTGGGGCTATGATGCGCTTGATGCTCTCCAGACTCTAGAGAGCTGTCCTGATATCCTATTGGTGGAGGGAAGTAATTGACAGTGGGCTAGGGCCATCATGTGTGTTATCACATCTGAATTTAGCCTTGTGTTCTTTATGGGGAGAGGCCTCTAGGGTCTTGGTTTACTTTTAACCAGGTCTACATGACATTCATTATTACAGGGAGTAGTGTGGCCTGGTTTTAATGATTTGTTTATTTTTATTTTATTTATTTTACCTTTATTTAACCAGGTAGGCTAGTTGAGAACACCTTTATTTAACCAGGTAGGCTAGTTGAGAACACCTTTATTTAACCAGGTAGGCTAGTTGAGAACAAGTTCTCATTTGCAACTGCGACCTGGCCAAGATAAAGCATAGCAGTGTGAACAGACAACACAGAGTTACACATGGAGTAAACAATTAACAAGTCAATAACACAGTAGGAAAAAAAAGGGGGAGTCTATATACATTGTGTGCAAAAGGCATGAGGAGGTAGGCGAATAATAAAAATTTTGCAGATTAACACTGGAGTGATAAATGATCAGATGGTCATGTACAGGTAGAGATATTGGTGTGCAAAAGAGCAGAAAAGTAAATAAATAAAAACAGTATGGGGATGAGGTAGGTAAAAATGGGTGGGCTATTTACCGATAGACTATGTACAGCTGCAGCGATCGGTTAGCTGCTCAGATAGCAGATGTTTGAAGTTGGTGAGGGAGATAAAAGTCTCCAAGTTCAGCGATTTTTGCAATTCGTTCCAGTCACAGGCAGCAGAGAACTGGAACGAAAGGCGGCCGAATGAGGTGTTGGCTTTAGGGATGATCAGTGAGATACACCTGCTGGAGCGCGTGCTACGGATGGGTGTTGCCATCGTGACCAGTGAACTGAGATAAGGCGGAGCTTTACCTAGCATGGACTTGTAGATGACCTGGAGCCAGTGGGTCTGGCGACGAATATGTAGCGAGGGCCAGCCGACTAGAGCATACAAGTCGCAGTGGTGGGTGGTATAAGGTGCTTTAGTGACAAAACGGATGGCACTGTGATAAACTGCATCCAGTTTGCTGAGTAGAGTGTTGGAAGAAATTTTGTAGATGACATCGCCGAAGTCGAGGATCGGTAGGATAGTCAGTTTTACTAGGGTAAGTTTGGCGGCGTGAGTGAAGGAGGCTTTGTTGAGGAATAGAAAGCCGACTCTTGATTTGATTTTCGATTGGAGATGTTTGATATGAGTCTGGAAAGAGAGTTTACAGTCTAGCCAGACACCTAGGTACTTATAGATGTCCACATATTCAAGGTTGGAAGCAGCGAACGGTTGAAAAGCATGCGTTTGGTTTTACTAGCATTTAAGAGCAGTTGGAGGCCAGGGAAGGAGTGTTGTATGGCATTGAAGCTCGTTTGGAGGTTAGATAGCACAGTGTCCAAGGACGGGCCGGAAGTATATAGAATGGTGTCGTCTGCGTAGAGGTGGATCAGGGAATCGCCCGCAGCAAGAGCAACATCATTGATATACAGAGAAAAGAGTCGGCCCGAGGATTGAACCCTGTGGCACCCCCATAGAGACTGCCAGAGGACCGGACAGCATGCCCTCCGATTTGACACACTGAACCATGTCTGCAAAGTAATTGGTGAACCAGGCAAGGCAGTCATCCGAAAAACCGAGGCTACTGAGTCTGCCGATAAGAATATGGTGATTGACAGAGTCGAAAGCCTTGGCAAGGTCGATGAAGACGGCTGCACAGTACTGTCTTTTATCGATGGCGGTTATCATATCGTTTAGTACCTTGAGCATGGCTGAGGTGCACCCGTGACCGGCTTGGAAACCAGATTGCACAGCGGAGAAGGTACGGTGGGATTCGAGATGGTCAGTGACCTGTTTGTTGACTTGGCTTTCGAAGACCTTAGATAGGCAGGGCAGGATGGATATAGGTCTGTAACAGTTTGGGTCCAGGGTGTCTCCCCCTTTGAAGAGGGGGATGACTGCGGCAGCTTTCCAATCCTTGGGGATCTCAGACGATATGAAAGAGAGGTTGAACAGGCTGGTAATAGGGGTTGCGACAATGGCGGCGGATAGTTTCAGAAATAGAGGGTCCAGATTGTCAAGCCCAGCTGATTTCAGAACATCTGCTATCTGGATTTGGGTAAAGGAGAACCTGGAGAGGCTTGGGCGAGTAGCTGCGGGGGGGGGGCGGAGCTGTTGGCCGAGGTTGGAGTAGCCAGGCGGAAGGCATGGCCAGCCGTTGAGAAATGCTTGTTGAAGTTTTCGATAATCATGGATTTATCGGTGGTGACCGTGTTACCTAGCCTCAGTGCAGTGGGCAGCTGGGAGGAGGTGCTCTTGTTCTCCATGGACTTCACAGTGTCCCAGAACTTTTTGGAGTTGGAGCTACAGGATGCAAATTTCTGCCTGAAGAAGCTGGCCTTAGCTTTCCTGACTGACTGCGTGTATTGGTTCCTGACTTCCCTGAACAGTTGCATATCGCGGGGACTATTCGATGCTATTGCAGTCCGCCACAGGATGTTTTTGTGCTGGTCGAGGGCAGTGTGTGGCAGTCCCTCTAACACAAAACGCTCTGTCATCCTACATATGGGTGGAGCCAGGGGGCGATGAAATAAATGACATCTCAGCCCACTGCTTCTTAAGGATGTCACCAGTACATGATTCCTGCCTACAGCCATAATCTATACTCTAGACTGTGGATTAGAGTCTGAAACCACCCCCCACACCAAACCAATAGGGTTGTGAACAGGCTGTCCTATTTTAACCTGAATAATCTTGGAAAGTGAACCAAGCTGTCAGTGTTACATCAACAACAATTGATTTGATGATCTGTTCCGTGTTTCTGGGTTAGATAACGGGATATATCCTTTTGTGTGATTACACAACACTACAATTTAATGTCAGAAAAGGATATTACAGGGTTGATTTTCTGTCCTAAAATGTAATCTTGGGGCGGCAGGTAGCCTAGTGGTTAGAGCGTTGGACTAGTAACCGGAAGGTTGCAAGTTCAAACCCCTGAGCTGACAAGGTACAAATCTGGTGTTCTGCTCCTGAACAGGCAGTTAACCCACTGTTCCTAGGCCGTCATTGAAAATAAGAATTTGTTCTTAACTACCTTGCCTAGTTAAATAAAAAAATACAAAATCTTGACAAATGTGTTTCTGATGTGTCTTGGCTGCCTATTTATAGGTTTGTTATCCAAGAATATCACTATGCAGATGGATCTCATGATAGAATACCACTATGCAGATGGGTGTCATGATAGAATATCACTATGCAGATGGGTATCATGATAGAATATCACTATGCAGATGGGTATCATGATAGAATATCACTATGCAGATGGGTATCATGATAGAATACCACTATGCAGATGGATAGCATGACAGAATACCACTCTGCAGATGGATCCTATGATAGAATACCACTATGCAGATGGATTCCATTATAGAATACCACTCTGCAGATGGATACCATGATAGTCTTTCATGGTTAAGGGTTGAGGAGAAATTGACTACTTCTCTTCTAGTCTTCTTACGAAAAATGTATGTGTTGAAAATGGCTAAGCCTTTGATTAATTTTTTTCATATACTTCAAACAGACTTACAAACCCCACCATACATGCCTTTATGGTGTATCTTCACAGTATCCAAACGAAAAACAGATTTAATGCATCGCTCAGTTATGTATCAAATCCAATTTTATGGTCAGAGACACATACTTAGCAGATGTTATTGCGGGTGTAGCAAAAGGCTTGTATAGAGCCATGTCATGGTGGAATGCTCTGCCACCAGATGTTACTCAGGCAAAAAGCAAGTTCAGCTTTAAAAAACAGATACAGAAAACATCTTGCATCAAAGTGCCTCTCCTCTTTCTAAAGAGAGATTGTAATTTAACTATGCTGTATATAAGAACTAATATGGATATATAAATAGTGTGTAGATAGTATTTTTGTTGACTCTTGGTGTCTTTCCTATATAAAACTCTTATGTTATTTGTAAACAACACTTTTTGAATTTAATGTAATATATTATGTTGTTATTGTCTATTTCTGTTGTGTACTTTGTAATGTATTTGTACGCTTTATAGGGACACTATAACGGCTTTCCTCCTGGGAAGGAGAGGCGGACCAAAATGGAGCGTGGTTATAGTTCATGTTTTTTAATAAGAAAACTCAACATGAACATAATACAAAAAATAAACGTGGCAAAACCCAAACAGCCCTATCTGGTGCAACAAACACAAAGACAGGAAACAACCACCCACCAAACCCAACACAAAACAGGCTACCTAAATATGGTTCCCAATCAGAGACAATGACTAACACCTGCCTCTGATTGAGAACTATGGTCAGGGTGTGACAGTACCCCCCTCCCGAAGGTGCGGACTCCGGCCGCAAAACCTGAACCTATTGGGGAGGGTCTGGGTGGGCATCTGTCCGCGGTGGCAGCTCTGGTGCTGGACGTGGCCCCCACTTCGCCATAGTCTTAGTCCGCCTCATTGTCCGCCTCCGTGGCCTCCTAACCACGGCGACCCTTCTAAATGACTCCACTGGACTGAGGGGCAGCTCGGGACAGAGGGGCAGCTCGGAACAGAGGGGCAGCTCGGGACAGAGGGGCAGCTCGGGACTGAGGGGCAGCTCAGTGCTGAGGGGTAGCTCCGTACTGGCTGACGACTCTGGCGGATCCTGGCTGACTGACGGCTCTGGCGGATCCTGGCTGACTGGCGGCTCTGGCGGATCCTGGCTGACTGGCGGCTCTGGTGGATCCTCGCTGACTGGCAGATCCTGGCTGACTGGCGGCTCTGGCGGATCCTGGCTGACTGGCGGCTCTGGAGGATCCTGGCTGACTGGCGGCTCTGGAAGATCCTGGCTGACTGGCAGCTCTGGAAGATCCTGGCTGACTGGCAGATCCTGGCTGACTGGCGGCTCTGGCGGATCCTGGCTGACTGGCGGCTCTGGAGGATCCTGGCTGACTGGCGGCTCTGGAAGATCCTGGCTGACTGGCAGCTCTGGAAGATCCTGGCTGACTGGCGGCTATGGCGGCTCATGACAGACGGGAGACTCTGGCGGCTCATGACAGATGGGAGACTCTGGCGGCTCATGACAGACGGGAGACTCTGGCGGCTCATGACAGACGGGAGACTCTGGCGGCTCATGACAGACGGGAGACTCTGGCGGCTCATGACAGATGGGAGACTCTGGCGGCTCATGACAGACGGGAGACTCTGGCGGCTCATGACAGACGGGAGACTCTGGCGGCTCACGACAGACGGGAGACTCTGGCGGCTCATGACAGACGGGAGACTCTGGCGGCTCATGACAGACGGGAGACTCTGGCGGCTCATGACAGACGGGAGACTCTGGCGGCTCATGACAGACGGGAGACTCTGGCGGCTCATGACAGACGGGAGACTCTGGCGGCTCATGACAGACGGGAGACTCTGGCGGCTCATGACAGACGGGAGACTCTGGCGGCTCATGACAGACGGGAGACTCTGGCGGCTCATGACAGACGGGAGACTCTGGCGGCTCATGACAGACGGGAGACTGGTGGCTCATGACAGACGGGCGACTCTGTCGGCTCATGACAGACGGGCGACTCTGGCAGCTCTGGACAGACGGGAGACTCTGGCAGCTCTGGACAGACGGGAGACTCTGGCAGATCTGGACAGACGGGAGACTCTGGCAGCTCTGGACAGACGGGAGACTCTAGCAGCGCTGGAGAGGAAGGCTCTGGCAGCGCTGGACAGGCGAGGTGCACTGTAGGCCTGGTGCGTGGTGCCGGCACTGGTGGTACTGGGCCGAGGACACGCACCTCAGGGCGAGAGCGGGGAGCTGCCACCGGAGGGCTGGTGCGTGGAGGTGGTACTGGATAGACGTGACCGTGCAGGCACACTGGAGCTCTTGAGCACCGAGCCTGCCCAACCTTACCTGGTTGAATGATCTCGGTCGCCCTGCCAGTGCGGCAAGGTGGAATAGCCCGCACCGGGCTGTGCAGGCGAACCGGGGACACCATGCGCAAGGCTGGTGCCATGTATGCCGGCCCAAGGAGACGCACTGGAGACCAGATGCGTAGAGCCGGCTTCAAGGCACTTGGCTCGATGCCCACTCTAGCCCGGCCGATACGAGGAGCTGGTATGTACCGCACCGGGCTATGCCATACTCCCTGTGTGCCTCCCCCCAAGACATTTTTGGGGCTGACTCTCGGGCTTCCATCCACACCGCCATGCTGCCTCCTCATACCAGCGCCTCTCCGCCTTGCTGCCGCTTCTCCTGCTGCACCTTGGGGCGGCTACACTCCCCTTGCTTTGCCCAGGGTTCTCTCCCGTCGAGGATTTCCTCCCATGTCCAAGAGTCTTGATTCTTCGGCCACGCCGCTTGGTCCTGTTGTGGTGGGTGGTTCTGTAACGGCTTTCCTCCTGGGAAGGAGAGGCGGACCAAACTCAACATGAACATAATACAAAAAATAAACGTAGCAAAACCCAAACAGCCCTATCTGGTGCAACAAACACAAAGACAGGAAACAACCACCCACCAAACCCAACACAAAACAGGCTACCTAAATATGGTTCCCAATCAGAGACAATGACTAACACCTGCCTCTGATTGAGAACCATATCAGGCCCAAACACAGAAACAGACAAACTAGACATCCAACATAGAATGCCCACTCAGATCACACCCTAACCAAACAAAACATAGAAACATACAAAGCAAACTATGGTCAGGGTGTGACAGACACCAGGAAAAATTGCTGCTACATGTGCAGTAGCTAGCTAATGGGGATCCTAATAAATTAAACTAAAGCATTTTAATAATTCTTCAGTCTCTTGATGTCAATATACTCATGATGATTAATGATGTTGATTGTTTTTAAATTGCTTGTTTTTTGTTGTTGTTGCTTTGCATCGCTTTGAGGTGTATTTATGTAATGAATAGCACTATAACAGTTAAATACATTTTATATTATTATTACTAATCTCCAGAACCATGAATGAATTGAAGTTCATCATCATACACAAAGAGATCATTATGACATCATTGCTTTTGGAATTTGGAATTCCAATCCATTCTAGAACATTTGTAAAACCACTTGACCCATTTTCTTAGCTAGGTTCTATTCCATGGTTCCATGATCCATTTATTGTAAAAAATGAAGTCCTCACACGTTTTCTTAAGAGAACCTTTTGTCACTGAAAGGCTAAGGAAGAGAACGGGTAAGCGCTCTGAAGTATTTCTGGCAAACGTAGCACTATCATGACATATTTATTTACATCCCATTTGATTTACAGTAAATATGAATCAGGATTGCCATAGCGGGACAGCAGGACCCTATTCTTTCTCTAACACCAGGTACCCAGTGGAGTCCTTCTCATGCTCAGGCATTAAGAGCAGCAGAACCCCCTAGTATACTTGGCTCCAAAACACCTCACACTCTCTGCCCTCCCCTGAAGCCAGCAGACATCTCCTACAGACACACGGCGAGGAAGGGAGGCAGTAGGTCAGTGGAGCCCAACTGTGGGCTCCGCCTGAACTTCTTACACAGACCGCCTGAACTTCTGCTTCCTCAGAGCCTCCTCTGCCCTGGAGAAGTTCAATGGGGAACTGCTGTATAAGTGTGCCAGCTGCTTGTGGTACTACCCCAGCCTGTCCTCTCTGCAGACACACATCACCCTGGGCTTTACGGAGGGCTTCAGCTGCAGGGTTTATTACAGGAAGCTGAAGGAGCTGCGCTGCAGGAACGACATGAAGAGGATACAGGTGATCTCTCTGGAGACCACAGCCAAGAGAGTCAATCGCTTCTCAGCAGGAAATAGGGTGGCAGAGGAGCTGAGGAACAAGAGCAGTGAGGAGACAGAGAAGAAGAGCAGTGAGGAGCTGAGGAACAAGAGCAGTGAGGAGACAGAGAAGAAGAGCAGTGAGATTCAGAAGTGGCTTTCTGAGATAGAGGAACCCACTGATCATTACAGTCACTGAGATCATTATCCCTTTTTTCATTACAGATTCATTTTCACAGTAACAAAACATAGCTATATAAAATAAAACGTTTTCATGATCCCTGCTTCTTATTATTCTCAGAGTACAGTTGGAGCCAGATATACTAAATACATGCTATTTCATAAGGGAATTAATGAGTACACTGATTGGCATCTGGGATTTCAAACAGCTGAATTTCTAACTCTGTCCATGGTGCTGAAGTTGGGTACATCCTGAGGTCAGTAGCCCAACACCCTCAGAGAAGTACGGAGTACAAGGGAAGCCTAGTGTCTTTTTGGACCGATCTGTTAAAGGTCCTTCTACAACAACTATGTCACGCCCTGACCTGAGATATCTCTGTTTTCTTTATATTTTGGTTAGGTCAGGGTGTGACTAGGGTGGGTACGCTAGTTTTTGTATGTCTAGGGTTTTTGTAGGTCTAGGTGATTTGTATGTCTATGGTGGCCTGATATGGTTCCCAATCAGTGGCAGCTGTTTATCATTGTCTCTGATTGAGGATCATATTTAGGTAGCCATTTCCCTTTGGTGTTTGTGGGATCTTGTCTACAATTAGGTGCCTGTGTGCACACTAGTAGCGTTTCGTTTGGTAATTTGTTGATTTGTTTCGGTGAGTTTCAGTTGATTACATATATGTGGAACTCTATTCGCGCTGTGCCTTGGTCCGATCCTTATAACGAACGTGGCAAACTATCACTAATCACTATGTAGAACAGAATAGCAGTATTTTCCAAGTGTGTGTTAGAGCTCCGCTACTCAGCCCTATTTTCTCAACACTCCAACACTGCCCTCTAGTGCATTTTATTGGCATGTCTGGGTAATTCTTTAACTAAATGGCCCTGCATATATTTGAAAATAATAGATTGTATTGTATTCAGAATTAGCTAGTTAGTTTGTCCAATATTTTATTTGTCAAGATCTCAAAAGAAAACTGAAAACTGTTCATCTTATCACCAAACTTACAGCGTAACGTTTATTAATCTACCCAAGTGCTTCTTATGACAAACATATTCATTTTATTTCACATGAAAAGCAGGAGGCCCTCAAAGGCAGAAGGAAAACACAAAAGTATAAAATGTGCACCATATCTAATTTCTTAATGGCCTAATACATGGCACAACAGAACAATTCATAGACAGTTCAGTAGTAGGGAGGTCTTTAAGAGCGTTAGAGAGCTCCAGAGAGCTTTGGAGAGCTTCAGAGAGCCTTAGAGAGCTTCAGAGAGCGTTACAGGGCTTCAGAGAGCTTTACAGAGCTTCAGAGAGCTTTACAGAGCTTTACATAGCTTCAGAGAGCTTTGGAGAGCTTCAGAGAGCGTTACAGGGCTTCAGAGAGCTTTAGAGAGCTTTACATAGCTTTAGAGAACTTCAGAGAACTTCAGAGAGCTTTACAGGGCTTCAGAGAGCTTTAGAGAGCTTTACATAGCTTTAGAGAGCTTTAGAGAACTTCAGAGAACTTCAGAGAGCTTTACAGGGCTTCAGAGAGCTTTACAGAGCTTCAGAGAGCTTTACATAGCTTCAGAGAGCTTTACAGGGCTTCAGAGAGCTTTAGAGAGCTTTCTAGCCAGGCTCTGCATGACCACCCGTCTGGCCAGGTCACTGTACAGCGCCACTCGGTGGACACGACTATCCACGACGCGGTAATCAAACCCGTTCGCCTGTCCCGTCACCAGCTGGCACACGCCCGCCTCGTCAAAGCCCTCGCCCACAGTGACGGCCAGCAGCTGTGTGTTCTCTGCCAGAGCGGCGGCGGCGGCTCTGGGGATAGCAGCCCGGGCAGAGGCCACAGACCTGCCGTCCGTGAACACCACCACTTTCCTGGGGACAGCAGAGCGGCCCTCCCTCTGGAGGGTGGAGGTCAGGAAGGCCAGGGCAGCTGGTAAGTCGGTGGCCCCGTCCATGTAGAGCGTAGCTGCTAGCCCCGCTAGCACATCCTCAACCTTGGCAGTGAAGGGCACCTCCACTCTCTGCTGCTGCCCATCGCTGTACTGCATGACGGAGAGGCGGAGCAGCCCTCCCCAGTTCTGTGACAGCAGCCTGGCGGCCATGTTCTCAACAAACTCTCTGGCTCTGTAGAAGTTGGCCTGGCCCACACTGGAGGAGCCGTCCAACATGAAGACTATGTCTGTAGCTTCCTGGAAGTTGGCTGGAGGAAGAGTAGACTATTTTAGAACAGCAGTTCAGATACATTTACATACATTCCACTAAATCTTTAAATTGCAGTACTAGGCTGAATGCTAAAAATAACGTATTGTAATGCATAGGAAACTGTAACCATAAAAACAAGGGAGAGGAGCAGTCTTACCTGGACAGGTGTAATCAGGACATTTCTTATCTGTAAACACAACACAGACCTTAGTTGAGAGCATTGGAACATAGCATGTAGCTAGCTCCTGATATTGTAAATTAGGGCTAGCCTGTACATAGACTACCTTGGCAGATGTAGCTAGCTCCAGATATTGTAAATTAGGGCTAGCCTGTACATAGACTACCTTGGCAGATGTAGCTAGCTCCAGATATTGTAAATTAGGGCTAGCCTGTACATAGACTACCTTGGCAGATGTAGCTAGCTCCAGATATTGTAAATTAGAGCTAGCCTGTACACAGTCTACCTTGGCAGATATAGCCAGTAACGTTGTTGAACAAGGAGTCCTCCAGCAGTTGCACGTGGTCTGTAATCTTCAGGTAGAGTCCATGTGAGGCTGTGCCCAGACAGGTGATCTCCTCCAGCATGGTGCCGTAGGACGCCCGTCTGAAGATGTCACCTATGCCAATGCCCACCACCTGAGGAGCCAAGATGGAGGACATACTGAGGCTTTGCCACAAAATGGCAGACTTGGAGGAGAGAGAGATGGTTCTCTTTATGTCTAATGAAATTAACCCTTGGTCCTGACATCATCTTTTCACCCCCAACCTATACATGTCCTGCAGCCCACTCTCCCCCATCCCATTGCCCAGTCCCATTGACATCCCTCACCCTTATATTGGGCACAGAGCAGAGGGAGGACAGCGGTTTGGCGTCCCGGCGGGTGTCCGACCGTCCGTCTGTCAAGACTATGGCCACCTTCCGGTCCAGCTGGGAGCTGCCGAATGCCTGCCGGGCAAAATCCAGCGCCTCTCCCGTGTACGTACCACCGGCAATCCAGCGCATCTTTCTCACCGAGCTGCAAGTATGGGACATCAAACACAACAGTTAGTCAGTCAGTCAACTGATATCAGGTAACTGCTGTACTTTGGACTTTTGACTCTTATCTGGTCGGACCTTTTGAGCTGTGCTACTGTGGTGATCTTGGGGTCCTCCATAGATACCAGCTCCTGGGTGCTGTCATGGCTGTACTGAACTACACCCACTCGTGATCCTAGCTCCTTCTGCAAACAGAAACACACACAGTGAAACAACATTTAGTTAAGGCCCCTCTCTCAACCAGGGAAGTCAGGACCAATGTTCACCCACCTTGTCTTTGCTGAACTTGGTCATCTTGTTGATGATTCGAATTATAAACTCTTTTTCCAGGGTGAAGTTCTGCAGCCCAACACTCTCTGAACTGTCCAGTACAAAGAGTAGCTTCACCGGACCACACTCACACACTGTGAATGCCAGTTACATTGTCATTATAATTATATCATGATATATTCTGAGCATCATACACCATATGAATAGTACAGATGAAGGATCTTCATTTGATCACTCTTTTGTTGCTGAAAAATGTCCTGCACGGCAGGAAATGCAAACTTGTAGTGTGTTCGAGGTTTAAAAAGGCTTCTAAAGTTTGTAATTTACACTTTATAATGTCAGACTTGATTTGCCCTAATGAAAAATGTATCAACTCCTACAAAAAAATCCCAGTTAACTATAATCCACATAATAAATCACATTCCCTGTTGCTGCAGGATTATTTCCTTGCTGTAGCAAACTGTCTCAAATTAAGATCGTACATCTGTATATTTGTGACTATTTACAATACATGCTGTGGATGTAATTTGGTGCCTCTCTGAGTCTCTCACTGGCATACAGAGTGAAATTGAATCTTGAAAATTGAAACTGAAGGTCATGCAAGGATGTAAAATAATGCCATGTGTAACTGTTAAGCGCTAAAACTTTGTAAGGGTCCAGGAACTTACCACAGCATGCTACAAGAGAAAAACAAAGACATTACATCAAGATCCACCCTGATTGATATCTTAATCACAGCCCCATCATTTACAGTTTTGTTTTTTTACAATCGCTAACATCCTTTTGTCCTATCTGTAGTCACATTTTCAAAACCCTAAACACGATTAGCACAACATCTGTCTGTTGTGGACCATGCCAATAACACAATTCATGTTGTTTTCACAGAATATTCAGTCAATTAACACGTTTCTAAAATGCTTACACTTTCTTTACATACAAGCTTACCCAATACCATAATGAGGGATCTTTCTTGTCTTATTTATAAATGCTTGCACACAGTATGCCAGAAATGAACGTCATTTATGTAGACGAGGCAGGGTTTAACCTGGGAAAAACACGTCTGTGGGGAAGAAAGGTCATCGGGAAAATGGCCACCGTTGATGTCCCGGGTCAGAGAGGAGCAAATATCACAATGTGTCCTGCAATCTCTCTGGTTCGGTCCTGCAGAAATGCCAGATTGGTCCCTACAACACTGAGCTCCTTCTTCTGTTTTGAGATGACCTCCACAAACAACTGGTGCCAGAAGCAGAAAGGGAACAGGAGGGAGGAAACACTGAGCAATTATTTTCTGCCTGGAGGTGGAAAGTGTATGATCAACGGCCACATGACCGTGATCTTGCAGAGTTACTCCACCTCAAGAATTGCATTTGGTGAACGTCTCGGAACACACATACTCATTCAAGCAAATGAGAAATAAGTGCACTCAGGCTATCCGGAAGGCCAATGTTAGTTACTTTAAGGAGCAGTTCTCTCTCTGTGGGTCTAGCCCCAAGAAGTTCTGGAGAACGGTTAAAGACCTGGAGAATAAACCCTCCTCCTCACAGCTGCCCATGTTCCTTAAAGTTGATGATGTGGTTGTTACTGACAGTAAGCACATGGCTGAGCTCTTTAATCACCACTTCGTTAGGTCGGGATTCCTATTTGACTCAGCCACGCCTCCTTGCCCGTCCAACATTTCCTCATCTCCCACCCCTTCTAATGTGACTATCCCCGATGCTTCTCCCTCTTTTTCCTCTGCCCTGCAACAAAGTTTCTCCCTGCAGGCAGTCACTGAGTCTGAGGTGCTAAAGAAGCTCCTGAAACTTGACCTAAAAAAAACACCTAGGTCAGATGGTTTAGACCCTTTCTTATTTAAGGTTGCTACCCCTATCATCGCCAAGCCTATCTCCAACCTTTTTAACCTTTCTGGGGAGGTTCCCCTTGCTTGGAAGGCAACCACGGTTTGTTCTTTATTTAAAGGGGGAGATCAAGCTGATCCTAACTGTTATAGGCCTATTTCTATTTTGCCCTGTTTATCAAAAGTGTTGGAAAAACTTGTCAATAATCAACTGACTGACTTTCTTGATGTCTTCAGTATTCGCTCTGGCATGCAATCTGGTTTCTGCTCAGGTTATGGATGTATCACGGTAACATTAAAGGTCCTCAATGATGCCACCATTGCCCTTGATTCTAAGCAATGTTGTACTGCTATTTTTATTGACTTGGCCAAAGCTTTGATATGGTAGATCATTCCATTCTTGGGAGTATTGGTGTCTCTGAGGGGTGTTTGGCCTGGTTTGCTAACTATCTCTCTTAAAGAGTGCAGTGTATAAAGTCAGAAAATCTGCTGTCTCAGCCACTGTCTGTCACCAAGGAAGTACCCCAAGGCTCAATCCTAGGCCCCACTCTCTTCTCAATTTACATCAACAACATAGCTCAGGCAGTAGGAAGCTCTCTCCTCCATTTATATGCAGATGATACAGTCTTATACTCAGCTGGCCCCTCCCCGGATTTTGTGTTAAATGCTCTACAACAAAGCTTTCTTAGTGTCCAACAAGATTTCTCCAACATTAACCTGGTTCTGAACACCTCCAAACAAATGTGGTTTGGTAAGAAAAATGCCGTCTCCCCACAGGTGTGATTACTACCTCTGAGGGTTTAGAGCTTGAGGTAGTCACCTCATACAAGTACTTGGGAGTATGGCTAGATGGTACATTGTCCTTCTCTCAAATCAAATCAAATCCAATCCAATTTTATTTGTCACATACACATGGTTAGCAGATGTTAATGCGAGTGTAGCGAAATGCTTGTGCTTCTAGTTCCGACCATGCAGTAATAACCAACAAGTAATCTAACTAACAATTCCAAAACTACTGTCTTATACACAGTGTAAGGGGATAAAGAATATGTACATAAGGATATATGAATGAGTGATGGTACAGAGCAGCATAGGCAAGATACAGTAGATGGTATCGAGTACAGTATATACATATGAGATGAATATGTAAACAAAGTGGCATAGTTAAAGTGGCTAGTGATACATGTATTACATAAGGATGCAGTCGATGATATAGAGTACAGTATATACGTATGCATATGAGATGAATAATGTAGGGTAAGTAACATTATATAAGGTAGCATTGTTTAAAGTGGCTAGTGATATATTTACATCATTTCCCATCAATTCCCATTATTAAAGTGGCTGGAGTTGAGTCAGTGTCAGTGTCAGTGTGTTGGCAGCAGCCACTCAATGTTAGTGGTGGCTGTTTAACAGTCTGATGGCCTTGAGATAGAAGCTGTTTTTCAGTCTCTCGGTCCCAGCTTTGATGCACCTGTACTGACCTCGCCTTCTGGATGATAGCGGGGTGAACAGGCAGTGGCTCAGGTGGTTGATGTCCTGGTGTAAGTGTCCTGGAGGGCAGGTAGTTTGCCCCCGGTGATGCGTTGTGCAGACCTCACTACCCTCTGGAGAGCCTTACGGTTGAGGGCGGAGCAGTTGCCGTACCAGGCGGTGATACAGCCCGCCAGGATGCTCTCGATTGTGCATCTGTAGAAGTTTGTGAGTGCTTTTGGTGACAAGCCGAATTTCTTCAGCCTCCTGAGGTTGAAGAGGCGCTGCTGCGCCTTCTTCACGATGCTGTCTGTGTGAGTGGACCAATTCAGTTTGTCTGTGATGTGTATGCCGAGGAACTTAAAACTTGCTACCCTCTCCACTACTGTTCCATCGATGTGGATAGGGGGGTGTTCCCTCTGCTGTTTCCTGAAGTCTACAATCATCTCCTTAGTTTTGTTGAGATTATTTTCCTGACACCACACTCCGAGGGCCCTCACCTCCTCCCTGTAGGCCGTCTCGTCGTTGTTGGTAATCAGCACATATCAGCACATATCAAAGCTGCAGACTAAAGTTCAATCTAGACTTGATTTCCTCTATCGTAATCACTCATCTTTCACCCAAACTAACCCTGACTCAGATGACCATCCTACCCATGCTAGATTACGGAGACATAATTTATAGATCGGCAGGTAAGGGTGCTCTCGAGTGGCTAGATGTGCTTTACCATTCGGCCATCAGATTTGCCACCAATGCTCCTTATAGGACACATCACTGCACTCTATACTCCTCTGTAAACTGGTCAATTCTGTATACCCGTCGCAAGACCCACTGGTTGATGCTTGTTCATAAAACCCTCTTAGGCCTCACTCCCCCCTATCTGAGATATATACTGCAGCCCTCATCCTCCACATACAACCCCCGTTCTGACAGTCACATTCTGTTAAAGGTCCCCAAAGCACACACATCCCTGGGTCTCTCGTCTTTTCAGTTCGCTGCAGCTAGCGACTGGAACGAGCTGCAACAAACACTCAAACGGGACAGTTTTATCTCAATCTCTTCATTCAAAGACTCAATCAGTAACAATCTTACTGACAGTTTGTGGCTGCTTTGCGTGATGTATTGTTGTCTCTACCTCCTTGCCCTTTGTGCTGTTGTCTGTGCCCAATAACATTTGTACCATGTTTTGTGCTGCTACCATGTGTTGCTGCCTTGCTATGTTGTTGTCTTAGGGCTCTCTTTATGTAGTGTTTTGTTGTCTCGTCGTGATGTGTGTTTTTTCCTATATTTCTTTTTCTTTTTCTTTTGTTAATCCCAGCCCCCGTCCCCGCAGGAGGCCTTTTGGTTGGTCGTCATTGTAAATAAGAATTTGTTCCTAACTGACTTGCCTAGTTAAATAAAGGTTAATTAAATATATTACAAATTGAAATGACCAAATGTCCCTCCTGGATGCAATGGATGCTGGCTGCAGAGACATCTCAGCTGAAGACTGCCAGGGGTGGATGAGGCAGGCCAAGCGTTTCTATCCAAGGTGCAGAGACATCTCAGCTGAAGACTGCCAGGGGTGGATGAGGCAGGCCAAGTGTTTCTATCCAAGGTGCAGAGACATCTCAGCTGAAGACTGCCAGGGGTGGATGAGGCAGGCCAAGCGTTTCTATCCAAGGTGCAGAGACATCTCAGCTGAAGACTGCCAGGGGTGGATGAGGCAGGCCAAGCGTTTCTATCCAAGGTGCAGAGACATCTCAGCTGAAGACTGCCAGGGGTGGATGAGGCAGGCCAAGCGTTTCTATCCAAGGTGCAGAGACATCTCAGCTGAAGACTGCCAGGGGTGGATGAGGCAGGCCAAGCGTTTCTATCCAAGGTGCAGAGACATCTCAGCTGAAGACTGCCAGGGGTGGATGAGGCAGGCCAAGTGTTTCTATCCAAGGTGCAGAGACTTTTCAGCTGAAGACTGCCAGGGGTGGATGAGACATGACAAGCGTTTCTATCCAAGTTGCAGAGACATCTGAGCTGAAGACTGCCAGGGGTGCATGAGGCAGGCCAAGCGTTTCTATCCAAGGTGCAGAGACATCTCAGCTGAAGACTGTCAGGGGTGGATGAGGCAGGCCAAGTGTTTCTATCCAAGGTGCAGACATCTCAGCTGAAGACTGCCAGGGGTGGATAAGGCAGGCCAAGCGTTACTATCCAAGGTGCATAGCGAGAGACGATATAAGATGTGATGTGGACGAGAACATGTGGCCAAATGCTGAAGATGGTATAGATTAGAACAGAACGGGGCATTTTACTGTTTTTCCCTTCTGTGCCTTTTTTACTGTAAATGTGTTTTATTTTTACACAGTTGGAACCAAAGGCCATGTATGTTGGAGGTGTTGTTGAACCAAAGGCCATGTATGTTGGATGTGTTGTTGAACCAAAGGCCATGTATGTTGGATGTGTTGTTGAACCAAAGGCCATGTATGTTGGATGTGTTGTTGAACCAAAGGTCATGTATGTTGGATGTGTTGTTGAACCAAAGGCCATGTATGTTGGATGTGTTGTTGAACCAAAGGTCATGTATGTTGGATGTGTTGTTGAACCAAAGGCCATGTATGTTGGATGTGTTGTTGAACCAAAGGCCATGTGTGTTGGATGTGTTGTTGAACCAAAGGCCATGTATGTTGGATGTGTTGTTGAACCAAAGGCCATGTATGTTGGAGGTGTTGTTGAACCAAAGGCCATGTATGTTGGATGTGTTGTTGAACCAAAGGTCATGTATGTTGGATGTGTTGTTGAACCAAAGGTCATGTATGTTGGATGTGTTGTTGAACCAAAGGCCATTTATGTTGGATGTGTTGTTGAACCAAAGGTCATGTATGTTGGATGTGTTGTTGAACCAAAGGCCATGTATGTTGGATGTGTTGTTGAACCAAAGGCCATGTATGTTGGATGTGTTGTTGAACCAAAGGCCATGTATGTTGGATGTGTTGTTGAACCAAAGGCCATGTATGTTGGATGTGTTGTTGAACCAAAGGTCATGTATGTTGGATGTGTTGTTGAACCAAAGGTCATGTGTGTTGGATGTGTTGTTGAACCAAAGGCCATGTATGTTGGATGTGTTGTTGAACCAAAGGCCATGTATGGTGGATGTGTTGTTGAACCAAAGGCCATGTATGTTGGAGGTGTTGTTGAACCAAAGGTCATGTATGTTGGATGTGTTGTTGAGCCAAAGGTCATGTATGTTGGATGTGTTGTTGAACCAAAGGCCATGTATGTTGGAGGTGTTGTTGAACCAAAGGCCATGTATGTTGGAGGTGTTGTTGAACCAAAGGCCATGTATGTTGGAGGTGTTGTTGAACCAAAGGCCATGTATGTTGGATGTGTTGTTGAACCAAAGGTCATGTATGTTGGATGTGTTGTTGAACCAAAGGTCATGTATGTTGGAGGTGTTGTTGAACCAAAGGCCATGTATGTTGGAGGTGTTGTTGAACCAAAGGTCATGTATGTTGGATGTGTTGTTGAACCAAAGGTCATGTATGTTGGAGGTGTTGTTGAACCAAAGGCCATGTATGTTGGAGGTGTTGTTGAACCAAAGACCATGTATGTTGGATATGTTGTTGAACCAAAGGCCATGTATGTTGGATGTGTTGTTGAACCAAAGGTAATGTATGTTGGAGGTGTTGTTGAACCAAAGGCCATGTATGTTGGAGGTGTTGTTGAACCAAAGGCCATGTATGTTGGATGTGTTGTTGAACCAAAGGTCATGTATGTTGGATGTGTTGTTGAACCAAAGGCCATGTGTGTTGAATGTGTTGTTGAACCAAAGGCCATGTATGTTGGATGTGTTGTTGAACCAAAGGCCATGCATGTTGGATGTGTTGTTGAACCAAAGGCCATGTGTGTTGGATGTGTTGTTGAACCAAAGGCCATGTATGTTGGATGTGTTGTTGAACCAAAGGCCATGCATGTTGGATGTGTTGTTGAACCAAAGGCCATGTATGTTGGATGTGTTGTTGAACCAAAGGTCATGTATGTTGGATGTGTTGTTGAACCAAAGGCCATGTATGTTGGATGTGTTGTTGAACCAAAGGTCATGTATGTTGGATGTGTTGTTGAACCAAAGGCCATGTATGTTGGATGTGTTGTTGATCCAAAGGTCATGTATATTGGATGTGTTGTTGAACCAAAGGTCATGTATATTGGATGTGTTGTTGAACCAAAGGCCATGTATATTGGATGTGTTGTTGAACCAAAGGTCATGCATGTTGGATGTGTTGTTGAACCAAAGGCCATGTACAGTGCCTTGCGAAAGTATTCGGCCCCCTTGAACTTTGCGACCTTTTGCCACATTTCAGGCTTCAAACATAAAGATATAAAACTGTATTTTTTTGTGAAGAATCAACAACAAGTGGGACACAATCATGAAGTGGAACGACATTTATTGGATATTTCAAACTTTTTTAACAAATCAAAAACAGAAAAATTGGGCGTGCAAAATTATTCAGCTCCCTTAAGTTAATACTTTGTAGCGCCACCTTTTGCTGCGATTACAGCTGTAAGTCGCTTGGGGTATGTCTCTATCAGTTTTGCACATCGAGAGACTGAAATTTTTTCCCATTCCTCCTTGCAAAACAGCTCGAGCTCAGTGAGGTTGTATGGAGAGCATTTGTGAACAGCAGTTTTCAGTTCTTTCCAAAGATTCTCGATTGGATTCAGGTCTGGACTTTGACTTGGCCATTCTAACACCAGGATATGTTTATTTTTGAACCATTCCATTGTAGATTTTGCTTTATGTTTTGGATCGTTGTCTTGTTGGAAGACAAATCTCCGTCCCAGTCTCAGGTCTTTTGCAGACTCCATCAGGTTTTCTTCCAGAATGGTCCTGTATTTGGCTCCATCCATCTTCCCATCAATTGTAACCATCTTCCCTGTCCCTGCTGAAGAAAAGCAGGCCCAAACCATGATGCTGCCACCACCGTGTTTGACAGTGGGGATGCTGTATTCAGGGTGATGAGCTGTGTTGCTTTTACGCCAAACATAACGTTTTGCATTGTTGCCAAAAAGTTCCATTTTGGTTTCATCTGACCAGAGAACCTTCTTCCACATGTTTGGTGTGTCTCCCAGGTGGCTTGTGGCAAACTTTAAACAACACTTTTTATGGATATCTTTAAGAAATGGCTTTCTTCTTGCCACTCTTCCATAAAGGCCAGATTTGTGCAATATACGACTGATTGTTGTCCTATGGACAGAGTCTCCCACCTCAGCTGTAGATCTCTGCAGTTCATCCAGAGTGATCATGGGCCTCTTGGCTGCATCTCTGATCAGTCTTCTCCTTGTATGAGCTGAAAGTTTAGAGGGACGGCCAGGTCTTGGTAGATTTGCAGTGGTCTGATATTCCTTCCATTTCAATATTATCGCTTGCACAGTGCTCCTTGGGATGTTTAAAGCTTGGGAAATCTTTTGGTATCCAGATCCGGCTTTAAACTTCTTCACAACAGTATCTCGGACCTGCCTGGTGTGTTCCTTGTTCTTCATGATGCTCTCTGCGCTTTTAACGGACCTCTGAGACTATCACAGTGCAGGTGCATTTATACGGAGACTTGATTACACACAGGTGGATTGTATTTATCATCATTAGTCATTTAGGTCAACATTGGATCATTCAGAGATCCTCACTGAACTTCTGGAGAGAGTTTGCTGCACTGAAAGTAAAGGGGCTGAATAATTTTGCACGCCCAATTTTTCAGTTTTTGATTTGTTAAAAAAGTTTGAAATATCCAATAAATGTCGTTCCACTTCATGATTGTGTCCCACTTGTTGTTGATTCTTCACAAAAAAATACAGTTTTATAGCTTTATGTTTGAAGCCTGAAATGTGGCAAAAGGTCGCAAAGTTCAAGGGGGCCGAATACTTTCGCAAGGCACTGTATATTGGATGTGTTGTTGATCCAAAGGTCATGTATATTGGATGTGTTGTTGAACCAAAGGCCATGTATATTGGATGTGTTGTTGAACCAAAGGCCATGCATGTTGGATGTGTTGTTGAACCAAAGGCCATGTATGTTGGAGGTGTTGTTGATCCAAAGGCCATGTATGTTGGATGCGTTGTTGAACCAAAGGTCATGTATGTTGGATGTGTTGTTGAACCAAAGGCCATGCATGTTGGATGTGTTGTTGAACCAAAGGCCATGTATGTTGGATGTGTTGTTGATCTAAAGGCCATGCATGTTGGATGTGTTGTTGAACCAAAGGTCATGTATGTTGGATGTGTTGTTGATCCAAAGGCCATGTATGTTGGATGTGTTGTTGAACCAAAGGCCATGTGTGTTGGATGTGTTGTTGAACCAAAGGTCATGTATGTTGGAGGTGTTGTTGAACCAAAGGCCATGTATGTTGGATGTGTTGTTGATCCAAAGGCCATGTATGTTGGATGTGTTGTTGAACCAAAGGCCATGTATGTTGGATGTGTTGTTGAACCAAAGGTCATGCATGTTGGATGTGTTGTTGAACCAAAGGCCATGTATGTTGGATGTGTTGTTGAACCAAAGGCCATGTATGTTGGATGTGTTGTTGAACCAAAGGCCATGCATGTTGGATGTGTTGTTGAACCAAAGGCCATGTATGTTGGATGTGTTGTTGATCCAAAGACCATGTATGTTGGATGTGTTGTTGATCCAAAGACCATGTATGTTGGATGTGTTGTTGATCCAAAGACCATGTATGTTGGATGTGTTGTTGATCCAAAGACCATGTATGTTGGATGTGTTGTTGATCCAAAGACCATGTATGTTGGATGTGTTGTTGATCCAAAGACCATGTATGTTGGATGTGTTGTTGATCCAAAGACCATGTATGTTGGATGTGTTGTTGATCCAAAGACCATGTATGTTGGATGTGTTGTTGATCCAAAGACCATGTATGTTGGATGTGTTGTTGATCCAAAGACCATGTGTGTTGGATGTGTTGTTGATCCAAAGACCATGTGTGTTGGATGTGTTGTTGATCCAAAGACCATGTGTGTTGGATGTGTTGTTGAACCAAAGGCCATGCATGTTGGATGTGTTGTTGATCCAAAGACCATGTGTGTTGGATGTGTTGTTGATCCAAAGACCATGTGTGTTGGATGTGTTGTTGATCCAAAGACCATGTGTGTTGGATGTGTTGTTGATCCAAAGGCCATGTATGTTGGATGTGTTGTTGATCCAAAGGCCATGCATGTTGGATGTGTTGTTGATCCAAAGACCATGTGTGTTGGATGTGTTGTTGATCCAAAGACCATGTGTGTTGGATGTGTTGTTGATCCAAAGACCATGTGTGTTGGATGTGTTGTTGATCCAAAGGCCATGTATGTTGGATGTGTTGTTGATCCAAAGGCCATGTATGTTGGATGTGTTGTTGAACCAAAGGTCATGTATATTGGATGTGTTGTTGAACCAAAGGCCATGTATGTTGGATGTGTTGTTGATCCAAAGGTCATGTATGTTGGATGTGTTGTTGATCACTGGCAGTAATTTCATGTTGCTAATAAAGCTTTTACTGCAGCAATTCTGTCACTTACTTTGTTTCTACTTGACATTCTATGAAGTAAAGATCACTCATTCACTTTTAGATAGTATGTTGCCAAAAAGGCACACAATCGACACTCAACCAAAAAATGTAGAGTGGTTTACAATAAGAGGAAACTGAATTATAAAAACAATGGATTTCATATTGTCTAATGTATGCAGGAAGAACTGAAACATGAAAAGTAATGCAGTTTTTGTAATGCCATTAACTGTTAGTATTTTGAAAGTCATTGTGTTATGATTGACTATACGTTCCTCTTGGATAGAAAACGTGTTTTGACAGAATGATTAGATACTGTATTGAGTCGGGTTTGCCGTGCTTTGATAGAGTTAGTGTTTGTTCAGTAGAGAATCTCTTTTTGCATTTTGAAATGTAGAGTTGGTATTTAATGTTTGTATTTGTATTTTGGTTTGAGCAGAAAATGTACTATTTGGCTAATTGTGTGATGTAGGTGTGTTGCTGTCTATAGAGTTAATCATCTTAAGTATAAGTAAACGCTTATTAGCAATTGTAAAAAAAATAAAACACACATTCCAAACATACACAACCAACATCGAACTACAGAGTTCTTATAGCTACATTACATCCACAGCTGCCGCCACAATTCATGTCTGTGTGTGTGCCTGCATATGTGTGTGTAAGTGAGTGTGTTCGAGTGTGTGTGCGTGCCTGCGTGTGTGTGTTTAAGTGATTGAGTGTGTAAGTGAGTGTGTTCGAGTGTGTGTGTGTGCCTGCCTGCGTGTGTGTTTAAGTGATTGCGTGTGTGTGTTCGAATGTGTGTGCGTGCCTGCCTGCTTGTGTGTGTTTAAGTGATTGCGTGTGTGTGTTTAAGTGATTGCCTGTGTGTGTGTAGCTGAGTGTGTTCGAGAGTGTGTGTGTGCCTTCCTGCGTGTGTGTGTTTAAGTGATTGCCTGTGTGTGTGTAGCTGAGTGTGTTCGAGAGTGTGTGTGTGTGCCTTCCTGCGTGTGTGTGTTTAAGTGATTGCGTGTGTGTCCGTTTGCATCTCTTTCACAAAGTTTGTCCCAAACTCAACCCAGTATAAATTATGCTTCAAATTAACTGTTTAGCTAGGAAGATAAGATAAGATAGGAAGATATGTATTAGTCATCTTTAAAGGAGACATGTTTAGATGACTAGTGCAGGGTACATTTCTAACAGTAGAGGTTGGGACTGTGTTCAGGCTCATTGATACATCTTCTAAATCTATGTTGAGTAAACTTATGTTTCACTAAAGGAACATGTTCGGCACAGCACAATGTTCATCTGGAAAATAACCAGTATGACTGAATTTTGAGCACTCGATATACTTACAGCAGAGTTTCTGAATGACCTCCAGGATCTCACATTCCTGAGACAGGAAGATAAATGCATTACAGGGAGATTTAGGAGAATCTTGTGACTGTCCATTTCCATATATATATATATATATATATGTGCGTGCGTGCGTGCGTGTGCGTGTGTGTGCGTGTGTGCGTGCGTGTGACTTATTTACGGGAGTGAAATATACACAGTTGTCATTCAGTGTAAGCAGTGTTGACTGCTGAACTGTTTGACACAAATCACGATGACACACCCACTGTGACTGAGGAACAGAGGTCACTTTTTTACCTCTGACCAACCTTCTCAAATCAGCCCACCCTACACTCGCCCATCCCTACGAGCTCCAAGTCCCAACCTTCCTCAACTCTTATTCCTGCACTCCCCCATCACACACACAGTGATGAAAAGTGTGTTGGACTTTGGCTCCTTCCCATCACCCACAATTGCTCCATTATTTAAGAGTTACTCACGTCTGCCCCCGGATGGCCCACTGGGCCTGGTGATCCCTGTTGGGAAGGACATGAAGCCATGAGTCAGATAGCCGGTTTTCGTTGGTACTTAGTAGGTACTACTTAACATATTCATACAGCATAGGTCATAATAAAAGTCGAAAAATATGTTACCTATGTATTCAGAGCTGTGGTTCTGTAATATTTACTGTGAACTCAATGTTGTTGTGGAACTTACATTCTCTCCTGTGAGACCAGGGTATCCTTTTGGCCCCTGGAGTCCTCCCCGACCTGGCTGGTCATTCTGTGGAATCAATAAGGAAGGAGTATGAATGAGTAAACAGGTATTAGCTATGCTAGGCAATTTATACCATACGGAGATTACAATGGACCTGGTTTAGCCCTTTGGTGGCAGTGGACAGTGCTGAACTCTTTAATCTAAGGTCAACTTACATCATCACCGCGTTCACCTGGCAGGCCGACATCACCCTTCAGCCCTGTGAAACCCCTGATGCCCTATGAGAGAGAGAGAGACAGACAGAGAGAGACAGAGAGAGACAGAGAGAGACAGAGACGGTTAGTGGCTTGTGCTTCTAGTTCCGACCGTGCAGTAATATCTAACAAGTAATCCAACAATTTCACAATAACTACCTTATGCACACAAGTGTAAGGGAATGAATAAGAATATGTCATATAAATATATGGATGGGCGATGGCCAAACGGCATAGGCAAGATGCAGTAGATGGAATAGAGTACATGTATGTTTATATAATGTATGTAAACATTATATAAAGTGGCATTGTTTAAAGTGACTAGTGATACATTTATTACATCCAATTTTTAATTATTAAAGTGGCTATAGATTTGAGTCAGTATGTTGGCAGCAGCCACGCTGTTGCGCCTTCTTCACCACGCTGTCTGTGTGGGTGGACCAATTCAGTTTGTCTGTGATGTGTACGCCGAGGAACTTAAAACTTTCCACCTTCTCCACTACTGTCCCGTCGATGTGGATAGGGGGGTACTCCCTCTGCTGTTTCCTGAAGTCCACAATCATCTCCTTAGTTTTGTTGATGTTGACTGTGAGGTTATTTTCCTGACATCACAATCCGAGGGCCCTCACCTCCTCCCAGTAGACCGTCTCATCATGTTGGTAATCAAGCCTACCACTGTAGTGTCGTCTGCAAACTTGATGATTGAGTTGGAGGCGTGCATGGCCACGCAGTCATGGGTGAACAGGGAGTACAGGAGAGGGCTGAGAATGCACCGTTGTGGAGACCAAGTGTTGAGGATCAGCAGGGTGGAGATGTTGTTTCCTACCCTAACCCCCTGGGGGAGGCCCATCAGAAAGTCCAGGACCCAGTTGCACAGGGCGGGGTCGAGACCCAGGGTGAACAGCATTCTTACATAGGTATTCCTCTTGTCCAGATGGGTTAGGGCAATGTGCAGTGTGATTGCGTAGTCTGTGGATCTATTGGGGTGGTAAGCAAATTGGAGTGGGTCTAGGGTGTCAGGTAGGGTGGAGGTGATATGATTCTTGACTAGTCTCTCAAAGCACTTCATGATGGAAGTGAGTGCTACGGGGCGATAGTAATATAGCTCAGTTACCTTCGCTTTCTTGGGAACAGGAATAATGGTGGCCCTCTTGAAGCATGTGGGAACAGCAGACTGGGATAAGGATTGATTGAATATGTCCGTAAACACACCAGCCAGCTGATCTGCGCATGCTCTGAGGACACGGCTAGGGATGCCATCTGGGCCAGCAGCCTTGCAGGGGTTAGCACGTTTAAATGTTTTACTCACATTGGCTGCGGTGAAGGAGAGTATGCAGGTTTTGGTAGCGGGCCGTGTCAGTGGCACTGTATTGTCCTCAAAGCGAGCAAAGAAGTTGTTTAGTTTGTCTGGGAGCAAGACGTCGGTGTCCGCGACGGGGCTGGTTTTCTTTTTGTCATCCATGATTGACTGTAGACCCTGCCACATATGTCTCATGTCTAAGCCATTGAATTGCGACTCCACTTTGTCTCTATACTGGCGCTTAGCTTGTTTGATTGCCTTGCGGAGGGAATAGCTACACTGTTTGTATTTGGTCATGTTTCCGGTCGCCTTGCCATGATTAAAAGCAGTGGTTTGCGCTTTCAGTTTTGCGTGAATGCTGCCATCAATCCACGGTTTCTGGTTGGGGAAGGTTTTAATAGTCACCGTGGGTACAATATCACCGATGCACTTGGTAATAAACTCGCTCACCGAATCAGCGTATACATCAATGTTGTTGTCTGAGGCTATCTGGAACATATCCCAGTCCACATAATAAAAGCAATCTTGAAGCGTGGAATCAGATTTTGTCGGACCAGCGTTGAACAGACCTGAGCACGGGCGTTTCCTGTTTTAGTTTATAGGCTGGGAGCAACAAAATTGAGTCGTGGTCAGATTTGTCGAAAGGTCCTCTCAGACCAGGGTATCCAGACAGACAGACAGACCTTTAAACCTGCAGTTCCTCTCAGACCAGGGTATCCAGACAGACAGACAGACAGACACAGACCTTTAAACCTGCAGGTCCTCTCAGATCTGGGTATCCAGAGAGACAGACAGACAGACAGACCTTTAAACCTGCAGGTCCTCTCACACCAGGGTATCCAGACAGACAGACAGACCTTTAAAGCTGCAGGTCCTCTCACACCAGGGTATCCAGACAGACAGACAGACAGACAGACAGACAGACAGACAGACAGACAGACAGACAGACAGACAGACAGACAGACAGACAGACAGACAGACAGACCTTTAAACCTGCAGGTCCTCTCAGACCAGGGTATCCAGACAGACAGACAGACCTTTAAACCTGCAGGTCCTCTCAGACCTGGGTATATAGATAGAGATAGATATAGAGACAGACAGACACAGACACAGACACAGACACAGACACAGACACAGACAGACAGACAGACAGACAGACAGACAGACAGACAGACAGACAGACAGACAGACAGACAGACAGACAGACAGACAGACAGACAGACAGACAGACAGACAGACAGACAGACAGACAGACAGACAGACAGACAGACAGACAGACAGACAGACAGACAGACAGACAGACAGACAGACAGACAGACAGACAGACAGACAGACAGACAGACAGACAGACAGACAGACAGACAGACAGACAGACAGACAGACAGACAGACAGACAGACAGACAGACAGACAGAGAGACACAGACCTTTAAACCTGCAGGTCCTCTCAGACCAGGGTGTATAGATAGAGAGAGATGTAGAGACAGACAGACAGACCTTTAAACCTGCAGGTCCTCTCAGACCTGGGTATATAGATAGAGAGAGATGTAGAGACAGACAGACAGACAGACCTTTAAACCTGCAGGTCCTCTCAGACCTGGGTATATAGATAGAGAGAGATGTAGAGACAGACAGACAGACAGACCTTTAAACCTGCAGGTCCTCTCAGACCTGGGTATATAGATAGATAGAGAGAGATGTAGAGACAGACAGACAGACCTTTAAACCTGCAGGTCCTCTCAGACCTGGGTATATAGATAGAGAGAGATGTAGAGACAGACAGACAGACAGACCTTTAAACCTGCAGGTCCTCTCAGACCTGGGTATATAGATAGAGAGAGATGTAGAGACAGACAGACAGACAGACCTTTAAACCTGCAGGTCCTCTCAGACCAGGGTATCCCTGTAAGAAGATGAAAGAAAAATCTGAAATAGGCAAATGAGGTCCATGGACACTTTGTCCAGACAATGTTGATAAATCATACTTGTAACTAAGAATCAAAACATGAATGCCTACTTATTGCTCAGAAATTCACTGCTGAAGAAATACAGACCTGGAACCCTGTATATCCAGGTTGGCCTTCTCCCTGTGTTCCAGCATCACCCTGAAGAGAGAATCAAGATAATATTGTGTATTCAGAATATTAGCCTCATGATAAATCAGATAAGCTCTTCAATACACTCACCCTTTTCCCAATGGGCCCTGCATCTCCTGGTGCTCCTGGAGGCCCCCTGGGGCCCTTAACACCCTGGGGGGAGAGACCCTGGTCAAAACATGTATTGTAGTTTGCATGTGTTACCACATGGTACAGCTGTGTCATCATCGAAATCATTAAATGACTGGCCATCGTACCGCAGGCCCGTAAGGTCCCGGCTCTCCTCTGTACCCTTTGAGCCCAGACACTCCACTCAGACCCTTTCAGGGGGAAGAAATGAAGAGAGGGGGTGCGACAATGACTGGAGGTAAAACATCAACCTATATTTAGCAATAGCCCATGAGAGAGCTAGCCTGTTCCCCAAGAAGGTGTTGGTGGAACCATATAAGAAAGAACAAGTGATCACACAGAGTAATAGAGGACCGAGGGACACTCACCTGTGAACCCACGTCTCCAGCCTGACCTTCATGACCCTGTGCTCCAGCAGAGCCTGTGTCACCCGTCTCCCCTTGACCACCTCTTATTCCTGGAGCACCTGTTAGTCCCCTCTCTCCCCCTACACCCTTAAGAGAGACACATAGGAAGAGAGATGGAGAGAGAGTGTCATGTGTGCTCCCTCTCCGGCCTCTAGGTCACCAGGCTGCTCGTTAAGGAGCACACCTGTCACCATTACGCGCATCGTCAGACTCATCTGGACTCCATCACTTCCTTTATTACCTGCCCTATATATGTCACTCCCTTTGGTTCCTTCCCCGGGCATCATTGTTTCTATTTCATATCTGTGTGCTGTTTGTGTTTCTTGTTTTGTATTTAGTTGTATTTATTTATTAAACAACAAACTCCCTGAACTTGCTTCCTGACTCTCAGCACATGTCGTTAAAGAGAGAGAGAGGTCACCAGCTTGCATGTGAACAGCATTGTTCAGCTAAACAGCAACTTCCCATCGGTCAGCAAGGCCATTTTACCATAATGTAAACATCAAAGTGTTTACAAAAGCTAAACCAACTTTTTGGATTCATTATATACTAATGTGTTTTCTTTTACAGTGATACAACTATTTAATTCAGCCATTTAGTCAATGTAGAGCAGGGATCATCAACTAGATTTCTTGAGCAGATTGTCGGGTGGACCGGAGCATAGTTACAAATAGAAAGCAAATTGACCTCAAGAAGCCCTGCTTACATTTGTATTCAATCACATTTCTCTCTATTATACATGTGAATACTTGGGAACAGATTTCTTAAATTCCCTTGGAGCTGATTTCCTGTTGTCCAACAATAAAAAATAATAAGATGTCACTTATTTTTTAGAAAACTTGGGGGGTCAAATAAAACCACCCCCGGGCCAAATTCGGCCCATGCGCCATCAGTTGGGGTACCCTTTTGTTCAGTGATCTAGTAAGATATGTGTCTTCCTGTGTCAGATTATGTGGACAGTGTTCGTCCTGGTCCGGGTGATGTATTGATTCTAGAACTAGCTGAGTTCCAAACCTCTGTGCCTGGCGCTCCAGACGGTCCAAAGTCCCCCTGTAAAACACAGAAAGGTGGACAGGTGCCTGAGGTTATTGTCCAAATGTTATTGGTTATGGCATCATTTTTCCATTCAACTATAAAAAATACACCGATACATTTGGGCGTTTATCACAACTGGCACAACTTTACTTCGTCTCCTTGGTCACCCTTATTTCCAGGTCCTCCGATTGGTCCAGGCTCCCCCTACAGACACAGATGAAACAATACAGCCACACAGAAAAGCTATCCTGTGTGATAGATGGATGGATGGATGATTGAATGATCAAATTATTGATTGATTAATTGATTGATTTGATTAGTTGATAAATCAATAGATTGATTGATTACCTTGGCTCCGTTGGCTCCAGACACTCCAGGAACCCCTGGCTCCCCAGGTGTTCCCATCTCTCCCTGTGGACAGGAAGGTCAAATAGAAACTTAAGTCACTCACACATTAAATAACGCAGAACAGACCATTAAGGTGCTGGATATGACTGAGTTACCTTTTGTCCAGGTAATCCATAAGATCCTTCATCTCCTTTCTGCCCCAGAGGACCTGGCTCCCCCTATCAGAGGAAACAGTCATTACCAACATCAACCAGTCTGAACTTAAATATGAATACTTCAGATCAGAGGAAACAGTCATTACCAACATCAACCAGTCTGAACTTAAATATGAATACTTCAGATCAGAGGAAACTTAAACATGAATACTTCAGATCAGAGGAAGCAGTCATTACCAACATCAACCAGTCTGAACTTAAAGATGAATACTTCAGATCAGAGGAAACAGTCATTACCAACATCAACCAGTCTGAACTTAAATATGAATACTTCAGATCAGAGGAAACTTAAACATGAATACTTCAGATCAGAGGAAGCAGTCATTACCAACATCAACCAGTCTGAACTTAAAGATGAATACTTTAGATCAGAGGAAACAGTCATTACCAACATCAACCAGTCTGAACTTAAATATGAATACTTCAGATCAGAGGAAACAGTCATTACCAACATCAACCAGTCTGAACTTAAATATGAATACTTCAGATATAACTAACAGCATGAATCTACTATTTATCTAGTATTATTCTATCCAAGTGGGTGACTGGTAAAGACTCCCAAACAAATAAACTCCCACTCATACCCCAATCAGATATAAACAAACAAAAGGGTTGTTCTTATCCGCCTGGCTAATTACCCCAACCATGGCAGAAAAAACACACTCAAAATAACCCTGTCTCATCTTCTGATTTTGTTTGAACTGAATTGCTTTCAACCGCAGAATGAAGCACACCTGCTTTAATAGCAAAAAGGGAATGACTATGAAGTCTGCTGAGGACAGAGTTATGGGAATAATGTGTAGTATTGTAACTCCCTGTTTGCAGTACATGTCAGTCTACTGACTAGCTCTGGCTCCTAGAGCGCTATTGGCTGCCAAGTGGTTCTTGGCTGTGGGGGGAAAATTCTGGGAAATGATGACAGCTTGGTGTAACGCTCCCAGAGTTTCACTGTAACTAGTCTAGGAGGTCATGAATACAGTAAGCCGTGGTGTGTGTGGGTGTGTGTGGTGCGTGTAGTGTGTGTGGTGCGTGTGTGGATGTGTGTGGTGCGTGTAGTGTGTGTGTGGGTTTGTGTGGTGAGTGTGGTGTGTGTGTGTGGGTTCGTGTGGTGCGTGTGTGGGTTTGTGTGGTGAGTGTGGTGAGTGTGGTGTGTGTGTGGGTGAGTGTGGTGCGTGTGTGGGTTTGTGTGGTGAGTGTGGTGAGTGTAGTGTGTGTGTGGGTTCGTGTGGTGAGTGTGGTGTGTGTGTGTGGATGAGTGTGGTGTGTGTGTGTGTGGGTTCGTGTGGTGAGTGTGGTGTGTGTGTGTATGAGTGTGGTGCGTGTGTGGGTTTGTGTGGTGAGTGTGGTGAGTGTGGTGTGTGTGTGGGTTTGTGTGGTGTGTGTGGGTTCGTGTGGTGACTCTGGCTACATGACCTTGCATGACTCCTATAGACTTACCTCTGCCCCCTCGTCTCCTTTACAACCAGGCAGGCCTATAACCCCAGAGTCCCCCTACAGAGAGAGAAAGAGAGAGGGCGATGTGGGAGTTTACTGTACATTTCATGGAATAATACAAACATGTGTGACCTCACTGAAGGTTTCCAGAGAAACAGAACTCGATTATGTACTTTGTCATCTGGGCCTACTCCACAGTTTTTTGCTCTGAAAAACATCTGCTCTGGTCTGAGAAACATGTCAAGGGATTCAGGACCCGGGGTGGAGGTGGAGGTGGGGGTGGGGACTGCCTTTAAGCTAAATCTTACATTTTTATAATTTTGGGGGAAATATTTTTTAATTATTTGACTTTATTTATTTATATATATATTTTAAATATATATTTTTTTATTTAAAAAAACCAGTGTACAGACAAAAAGTATAGAAACAGACAATGATAACATATGCTTATTAGTGATAACATAGTTTTATTAGTGAATTTACATAGATGAATATGAAATTTTTCCATTAGCGCAATTCGATTTATGAAGTAAAATAGTTTTTCTTTATCCTTTTCATAGTTAAGGAACTTCCTGTCAAATCTCCAAGGGGGATCTAAAGGGATGTATATGATTCATCTGGCTCATATCCACCATACAGCACCCTGCCTCACGGGGATGGACAAAAGCATTGCTCTGTACTGTATAATAGGTCCAGAGCCTATGGAAGAAGGTACAGGTGTTACATAATACTAACAGCCTTCAGCATGGGCTGGGCCATCCTTCGTCTGTATTTCATTCTCATCTTGTTTTCGTCTCAACCCCTCTAATAATTCTGGAATATGGGTGTATATAAAGGGAGACCTGTGAGGGCGAAGCCTGCATCCCTGTTTAATTGCTCACTCACACTTTACGAGGCCTTGATAGCCTTGTTTTTCTGTTTGTAAGTTTACAGAGTGATACTCTTGTTGAACATTTAATAATGCGGGGACTGTGTGTTGAGTAAGAGGTAGAAAACAAACAAACCACAAGGCCATCCTTCCCGTCCACTCCATCCGCTCCTTTCTCACCCTAGAAACACATGGGTCACATGACTTCAATTGGTTGAATTGGTGAGTATGTGACAATGTGCATGACTGAATGGATGGATGGACACATGAATGAATGAATGATGCATAAGATCAACAACATACCTTTTGTCCAGATGGTCCTCTTGGACCCTGTAGGGCAAAATAACGTTTGAACATTTTGACAGCTGAACCTATGGCTGTTGGATGATGTGATTGTATTCTTTATTTACATGATATACGTATGTACTATAAGGTTTATAAACACTATTATAATCACTATTACTCTCCACTAAATCCATGAGAGCTTACTCTGTCACCAGTAGGACCACGGTCACCCTGTAGAGAAAGAGAGTGATGCATATCAGAGTTTAGCTTCTAAGCACTTAATACGGATCCGGACATGTAAAATTCCTGGTGTTGGAAACACTGGGAACATATGGCATATTTCAATTCGGGTTAAGTGAATGCTCATGGAACATTGCATTAGCTAACCTCATACAGCCAGACAAGTATGTCTCTAAATATTGCATTTACGCCATAGCTCTAAATTCTACCAGGCAATGTTACATTATAGCTAACCAGCATGTGGTATGAATAATCTAAAACATTCAAAGTGGTACATATTTTTAGTTTAGATAAATAATCACTCTGACCTTCTCTCCTCTGTGTCCTTGGGGCCCCTGGTCACCTGCAGTCCCCTAGGTGACAAAGATATGATCCACATGTGATCCACATATGATCCACATTGCCTGTAGCCATCATCTGTAGCATCAAACAGGCTACAAAGCATAATGTCTCCACAGTCTACAGTCAGCAGACAGACAAGTTCATGTTCTGTAATGTGTCATATACTACCTTTGCTCCCACACTTCCCGGTCTCCCAGCAACCCCCTGACGTCCTGGAGTTCCCTGAAAAAAAGAATCATATCTATTTCTCATTGTCATCAGTCAACCTCTTCCAGTGTTAGTCATTCTGAAGCAGAGTCTGAGTGAAGCCGTTTGTATAAACTGTGTTAAGCAACAGGAAGCTTCTATCCCCAAGCAATACGACTGATAAATAGATAACAAAATAGCTACATGGACGATCTGAGTTTACCTTGTATCTTTATTGACCTTTTATTTTTATTTGTGTACTGTCTCTGTTCACACACACACACACACACACACACACACACACACACACACACACACACACACACACACACACACACACACACACACACACACACACACACACACACAACACACACACACACTGTCTCTGTTCACGCGCACAGGGCCTTACACACACACACACACACACACACACACACACACACACACACACACACACACACACACACACACACACACACACACACACACACACACACTGTCTCTGTTCACATGCACAGGGCCCTACACACACACACACACACACACACACACACACACACACACACACACACACACACAGTCTCTATTCACACGCACAGGGCCCTACACACACACACACACACACACACACACACACACACACACACACACACACACACACACACACACACACACACACACACACACACACACACTGTCTCTGTTTACACGCACAGGGCCTTACACACACACACACACACACACACACACACACACACACACACACACACACACACACACACACACACACACACACACACACACACACACACACACTGTCTCTGTTCACATGCACAGGGCCCTACACACACACACACACACACACACACACACACACACACACAGTCTCTATTCACACGCACAGGGCCCTACACACACACACACACACACACACACACACACACACACACACACACACACACACACACTGTCTCTGTTCACGCTCACAGGGTCCTACACACACACACACACACACACACTGTCTCTGTTCACACGCACAGGGCCCTACACACACACACACACACACACACACACACACACACTGTCTCTGTTCACACGCACAGGGCCCTACACACACACACACACTGGCACTCCATCATCTGCCCACTTAGACATAATATGCACATTCATATTGACTCTACACACAAGCACAGCCACTCACTTACAAGCTGCTGCTACTCTGTTTATCTTATATCCTGTTGCCTAGTCACCTTACCCTTATATCTACCTCCAACACTCCAATGTTCCTGCACATTGTAAATATGGTATTGGAACTGACCCTGTATACAGTATGCTTACTTACTTACTTATTGTTAGGTTTTGAGTTTGCAAGAAAGGCATTTCACTGTACTTGTGCATGTGACATTACACCCTTTGGCCCCAAATTCCCATTGAGACATTGAAGAAAGTCTTGGACTTGCCAGACTGCCAGAAGTTGTGCACAGAACACAGTACTGTACAATAGAATCAATCAAACTAAGCCTTTTTCAGTTCCACTACCTCCTCGTCTCCTTAATGCATTTCTTAGCTGGAACACACAAGAGCTGTGTTGACTAGCAGTGGGCTAGGCAGGCCATCTGGACGCCATTATTAGATCAGACACAGAGAAGGCCAGAGTCATTTGTCCCCATCAGGTAAACAGGGGCCTGGGGGCACGCTCAGATCACACATAGAAATGTATGTTATAGAGTGGACATGATTCCCTATTCCACATGACATAGAAGCATGGCTTTGCTATGTAATATATTTCTATATATTTCAATGTTCCATAACCCTGCACCCCATGGAATACGGTCCTGGTAAAGCCCCTTCTCCACCCCCCCAACGCTTACTAATCCCTTACTTAGTCGCTGAGAGTTGGAGCTAAGCAAACCATCAGTAATTTGAGGTAAGTATAAGGTAAGGTAAGTATATCTAAGAACACAGCGATGGGCATTTTCAACATTTTCACCAATAGCTAAGGTGGGCGACCGATAGCCTAGCGGTTAAGAGCGTTGGGCCAGTAACTGAAAGGTTGCTGGTTTGAATCTGTCGATGTGCCCTTGAACAAGGCACTCTAATAACCCTAATTGCCCCTGTAAGCCGCTCTGGATACGAGCGTCTGGTAAATCTAAATGTGGTGTTTTAACTCAAAGGAAAACAGATAGCACCCTACCGCGCCCCCTCCTGCACCAGCAGGGCCTTGAGATCCCAGGGGAGCCTGTGAAACAAAGAACACGGATGAGAAAGACTTCTGACTCCACTGGACCCCAAATTAAGACTATATTGAGATCAGATTAATCAAGACAAACAATCTGTAATGAAGTTTTCTGCAAGATTATGTTGAAAAAGGATGACAATGTGACCAGGCTTACCTTGCACTCGAACGAACAGCACTGAAAAAGAACAATAAACATAAATCAACCCCAGTCATAATTACTGTTCATAAATAAGATCACAAACAACAATCATCACATTGTATTGGTCGGGAACTATCAAATCAAATCAAATTGTATTGGTAACATACACATATTTAGCAGATGTTGTAGCGAAATGCTTATATCAAAAAGACTGAAGAAAAAAACTCACCGCAGATTCAGAATCCTTGTACTACAGATCCATAAAAGAAGAGACAGACATTTGGTTAGAATAGTCTGTTTGGGCAACAAGAAAATGCCCAACAGTAAATTACATTTAGGTACAGGGCCTTGGTTTAGAAATGTCCGCTTGTCTGATGGTAACTATGTGACGATGGTGTACTCACCATGGTAGACACTATGGAGCTGATGGTGTTCCTAACAACCTGCAGGTCCTTACTAGTAGCAGACATGTTATGTGTGTGTTGTACATTTGTTGCTATGGAACCAAGTCTGTTGTCCTGCAGAGAGCGAGAGAGAGGTGGAGGGGGAGAGAGATGGAGAGAGAGAGAGAGAGAGAGGGGGAGAGAGAGAGAGAGAGAGAGAGAGAGAGAGAGAGAGAGAGGTGGAGGGGGAGAGAGAGAGAGGTGGAGGGAGAGAGAGAGGTGGAGGGAGAGAGAGGGAGAGAGAGAGAGAGAGAGAGAGAGAGAGAGAGAGATAGAGAGAGAGAGAGAGGTGGAGGGGGAGAGAGAGAGAGGTGGAGGGGGAGGGAGAGAGAGGTGGAGAAGGAGAGAGAGAGAGAGATGGAGGGGGAGAGAGAGAGTGGGAGAGAGGTGGAGGGGGAGAGAGAGGAGCGCGAGAGAGGTGGAGGGGGAGAGAGAGAGAGCGAGAGAGGTGGAGGGGGAGAGAGAGAGGTGGAGAAGGAGAGATAGAGAGAGAGAGAGAGGTGGAGGGAGAGAGAGAGAGGGAGAGAGAGAGAGAGAGAGAGAGAGGTGGAGGGAGAGAGAGAGAGGGAGAGAGAGAGAGAGAGAGAGAGGTGGAAGGGGAGAGAGAGAGAGAGAGAGAGAGAGAGAGAGAGAGGTGGAAGGGGAGAGAGAGAGAGAGGTGGAGGGGAGAGAGAGAGAGAGAGGGGAGAGGTGGAGGGGGAGAGAGAGAGAGCGAGAGAGGTGGAGGGGGAGAGAGAGAGGGAGAGAGGTGGAGGGGGAGAGAGAGAGAGCGAGAGAGGTGGAGGGGGAGAGAGAGGGAGAGGGAGAGAGGTGGAGGGGAGAGAGAGAGAGCGAGAGAGGTGGAGGGGAGAGAGAGAGAGCGAGAGAGGTGGAGGGGGAGAGAGAGAGGGAGAGAGGTGGAGGGGGAGAGAGAGAGAGCGAGAGAGGTGGAGGGGGAGAGAGAGAGAGAGGGAGAGAGGTGGAGGGGGAGGAGAGAGAGAGCGAGAGAGGTGGAGGGGGAGAGAGAGAGAGAGGTGGAGGGGAGAGAGAGAGAGAGAGAGAGAGAGAGGTGGAGGGGAGGGGGAGAGAGAGAGAGGTGGAGGGGGAGAGAGAGAGAGCGAGAGAGGTGGAGGGGGAGAGAGAGAGAGAGGGAGAGAGGTGGAGGGGGAGAGAGAGAGAGGCGAGAGAGGTGGAAGGGGAGAGAGAGGTGGAGAGGGAGAGAGAGGGAGAGGGAGAGCGAGGTGGAGGGGGAGAGAGAGGTGGAGGGGGAGAGAGAGGGAGAGAGGTGGAGGGGGAGAGAGAGAGAGAGAGAGGTGGAAGGGGAGAGAGAGAGAGAGGTGGAGGGGGAGAGAGAGAGAGGGAGAGAGGTGGAGGGGGAGAGAGAGAGAGAGGTGGAGGGGGGAGAGAGAGAGATAGGGAGAGAGGTGGAGGGGGAGAGAGAGAGAGGTGGAGGGGGAGAGAGAGAGAGGGAGAGCGAGCCTTAGAGACAGAGACAGAGACTGAAACACTGAAAAACTACCTCAAACTAGAAAAACTACAGTAAAAAAGGCTGTTTTAATTGTTTTAATTATTAGTATATTTTTTATTTAACTAGGCAAGTTAGTTAAGAACAAATTCTTATTTACAATGACGGCCTACCCCGGCCCAACCCGGACGACGCTGGGCCAATTGTGCGCCGCCCTATGGGACTCCCAATCACGGCCATATGTGATACAGCCTGGGTTTTGGCATACCCACACATTCTTGAGGTGCAAGAGAAGAATGCAAAGACTACATATAAATATATAATATATCAAATACAGTGGGATTTTTTAGTTAAAAAACTCAAGGATGTCAGACTACAGCCAATCCAGTTTGTTTGAGCAGTATTAGTTACTGTATTTCCATGACCACTACAGAGGGCAAAGTTCTCTGTCTACAACCTGGACCTTCTAGCCAGAGCTCTATTCCCTCTTGATTACCAGGTGATGTGGAGTGATAGCCACGCTGAAGATGTTAATGTTCATGGCTCTGGCCTCAGACACGGCGTGTGCCACCCCGCCACACGGCTCCTTATAGCCGTCCAGCGGGTGGCCGTCTGTCACCACCACCATGTACTTGTTGCCATGGAGAGGAGAGCTGTGGGTTGAAGAAAGAGATACAATGAAGCAGAACGTGTGAGTCAAACGGGATCCTTTCTGTATAATTGTGGAGCAGACTTTATTTTGTCAGAAGCTTTGTGGAGGAATTCCATCTCCTAGGAGAGGTTTGAATGTCTATCTGTTTACCCCTGCAAAGATGCAGGAAATGTGTTTTAACTTGCCAAAGCATTTTCCTAAGGGCACTATAGAAGTGAAGGAGGAACGTATTACACAATATCAAAATATCATGCACGGTATATTGGGATGAAACGCATGTGTTTTAAGACACTCTCTCACACACGTCACATTTGAGATGGATACATGCATGCATGCATGCAGACAGACAGACAGACAAGACTAACTGACTGATCGATCGACTGGTACTAACTACTCAATCAACCAATCTGTCACGCCCTGATCTGTTTCACCTGTCCTTGTGATTGTCTCCACCCCCTCCAGGTGTCGCTTATTTTCCCCAGTGTATTTATCCCAGTGTTTCCTGTCTCTCTGAGCCAGTTCATCTTGTATGTTTCCAAGTCAACCAGTGTGTTTCTCCCTGTGCTCCTGCTTTTGCTAGTCCTCCCGGTTTTGACCCCATGCCTGTTTTCTGGACTCCGTACCCGCCTGCCTGTCCAGTCTGCCTGCCCTGACCTCGAGCCTGCCTGCCACTCTGTACCTCCTGGACTCTGATCTTCTTTTGACCTTTTGCTTGTCCATGACCATTCTCTTGCCTACCCTTTTTTTTTACGAATAAATATCAAATACTCAAACCATCTGCATCTGGGCCCTGAGCCCTTATACAATCGATGGACTCACCCTGTCATCAGCTGCCCAGTTGCTACGGAGATGGCACAGTCGGTGTGGGTTCCCTTGCCGATGTAGCGAATGTCCTCTATAGCTCTCTTTAGCTGAGTTCTTCCTTGGGCCTCCTTGGTGCTGGTCAGCTCCCTCATCACCTTTACCTCATCACTGTAGTGCAGCACTCCCACACTCCATGTCAGGTTACGCTCACAGCGGTAGTATCTAGATGAGTACAGGCAGAGCTATGTCACAATGGCACACAAAGCGTGACACCAAGCAAGTTACCTCTGATCTACATGTACTACAGGGACAATTCCCCTAAATCAGCAGTATTTAATTTACTGTCTACAGATTAGAAGGCATGGAGTTCATTCATGGGAATGATGTAGTGATTCCCAGAGGGGAGAAAGTGGTACTAAAACCTGATAGAACAAATCTATTACAAGTGTGCCGTCTTGTCAAGCCCCAAGCACATTTACACCCATCGTCCTCCTGCTATTTTCTCCAGTACCCAATCAAACCATCAGGCAGTTGCTATTCTGATGAAGTCAATGAAATATACATAAATACTCAACCAACCGTGTCAAGAACCAGGACCTGTCAATAACTAGGTGTTCTTTAGGTCTTTAAACTTTAGGCCAGTAGCATTTTGCATACTTCAGTAGGATCACATCACTAATGGATCACATCACACACAAAAAAAAAAAAACTATTTTGGCTGTTTTGCAAAGAAGTTGTGCTGAGTCAGACACATTAGAGGATACACCATGATCTTTGGCAAATACTTGGACATGTATCCTTCCTTTATAAACATTGAGCTGATGATATTTTATTCTACAACAATGTCTTGAATCACAGGGCTTCTCCAAAACATGGGCCCCAATTCAATAAATGTCAGATAATGACAAAGCTCACTGTGTGCCTGCATGACTGAAAGTGTTGTTCTCTTATATGTGTATTTCTTATCACGTGAAGACGTCATTCATCAGGTCCTCTGAACTTCAGGAGGACAACTCCTTAGCTGTAAGGTGAGACTTCGTTAGATGGAGATATCATATCAAGATGGAGATAACATATCAACCTCTCTCTCAGTCAGGAATGAAGCTCAGTGCCCCAAAGGTAAACCACAAACCTTTTCTGGGTGAATGATTTGGAATGGCTGCACTGAGCAAACACGCACAGTCACTCATTACACTTGCTGCCTGTCTGAGCTTGTTAGTGAGTAACACGCACACACACACACACACACACACTGATGCACACACACACAGGCAATCAGTGATGAAGCGTATCGGTATGGGCCACAGAAAACACATATTTTAACCGTAATAGTTGCACTGTTTCCGAACAGTGGGATGGCAAAAGAAAATCTATTACGATTATAATAGATAAGTTGCAGCATCTGTATAAATGCCGCTGGTCTTAGCAAAAAGCCCAATGCGTTTCGTAGTTCAACAAGATGAGCTGTCTTGGCCTCCGTAGACCGCTTTCCTTCAGTCAAATGACCAAATTGCCCTCTAGTGGCCTCATGGATGGAATGTTATTCATATTTGTCATCATTTCATAATGAATAAATGTTTCTTTTTTTTTACTCCCAAACTCCGGTGTTTTAATGTCAAACGATTTTGTTATATTTTTCTCTGATGTATATAAAGTGTAAGAGTGGGATGCAAACTTAAAATGTAATACCTTTGAACTCTATATCTGTCACACCCGGATCTGTTTCACCTGTCTTTGTGATTGTCTCCACCCCCTTCCAGGTGTTGCCCATCTCCCCCATTATCCCCTGTGTATTTATACCTGTGTTCTCTGTTTGTCTGTTGCCAGTTTGTCAAGTCAACCAGTGTTTTTGTTCTCAGATCCTGATTTTCCCAGTCTCTATTTTTCTCCCCCTCCTGGTTTTGACCCTTGGCTGTCCTGACTTTGAACCCGGCTGCCTGACCACTCTGCCTGAGCCTGCCTGCCGTCCGATACCGTTGCCCCACCTCTGAATTATTGACCCCTGCCTACCCTGACCCTGAGCCTGCCTGCCGTCCGTTACCGTTGCCCCACCTCTGGTTTACTGACCCCTGCCTACCCTGACCCTGAGCCTGCCTGCCGTCCGGTACCGTTGCCCCACCTCTGGTTTACTGACCCCTGCCTACCCTGACCCTGAGCCTGCCTGCCGTCCGGTACCGTTGCCCCACCTCTGGTTTACTGACCCCTGCCTACCCTGACCCTGAGCCTGCCTGCCGTCCGGTACCGTTGCCCCATCTCTGGTTTACTGACCCCTGCCTACCCTGACCCTGAGCCTGCCTGCCGTCCGGTACCGTTGCCCCACCTCTGGTTTACTGACCCCTGCCTACCTTGACCTGTCTATTGCCTGCCCTGTTGGATTATTAAACCATTGTTCATTTGACGTGTCTGCACCTGGGTCTTACCTTACCTGCATCATATTAACGCAACCCTGAGCACCATGTAAGGAGAGAAGCTGTTCTCATACACCACCTCTCAGCCCCGATTCATCACTGTAGAACCACAGTTCACACTGAGGTCAACACACAACCGTGTTCATAAGACTGCATGTAGTGAGGCAGACCTCCTGAGATGATCATCAACAACACATTGTCAGGAGAACACTACTGCCCAGAGCAGCTCTCAATGGTCATTCTGCATGTCGCTTATCAGGGTTGGTCTGAGTGTGTGGTAAATAATACTGGTACAATATGACTGTATTTTTTAATAATGATCACAGAGAGGAGTTTAAGAAATGAAACAGGAGGTATGCAAATTGGAGGCCTCTGTAGGAGGATTGATATTGTTTGGTCTGCGCTAGTCCGTGGGGTGAATAAACGGTCAGGCGCGAGTTTCCCAGAAGCCTTGTCGCTAACATGACACTTGATTTCTCTTGGCAAGCTCGCCATAATCATTACTACGTAGCATTAATGACCGTTTAGTTGCCAAATGTCATGAATTGAAGTAAGGGACCTGAAAGCACCCATTGTTAACCACATAATTTCTTAATGAATACCAGTCATGTAGCTGAAACTGTCAGAATGGAGGTGATACACACCTAGTATTGAGCTGGTCCACAAAGTCCTGGGCAAACTTCTTGATCTGATCAACAAAGGAGCCGTAGGGCTTGGCCCTCAGTGCCACACTCTCTGAGGTGTCCAGAACAATGTACACATCCGCTGGGCAGTCTGGGGAAACAAGAAGGGGAGGATAATGTTAGATTTGACATGGCATAAAATAAATGTACAAAATATTTTTTTAAATTGTGATACTGTGTTCAATATAGTTTAAAAAAATGTTTATTCTGGATACTGAAACAGGCTTATTTTTTTATTAAACTGACTGTTCTGGTTAAATTTAACTTCAGGACAGTTTTCAACACATATGATGAAAATGTACTTTGTTTTAGTCATTTACAAAAAGAAAGGAACTATGAAAACAATCCATGAACAGACATTATGTGGAATTCCCACTGGTGAGCTCAATTCCCAAGAATTTCTGAAGAACTGCTTCTTTATAGCCAACTCAGCCAAGGATCATTTTCAAATGGGATGACATCTCCTTACAAAATATTTGATAGAAAATGATTCAAATAAAAGTGAAAGTCCCCCAGTAAAATATTACTTGAGTAAAAGTTTAAAAGTATCTGGTTTTAAATGTACTTAAGTACAGTGGTGGAAAACATACTCATTGTCATACTTAAGTCAAATTACAAAGTAAATGCTATACATCAAATTCCTTATATTAAGCAAACCAGACGGCACAACTGTATTTTTTTAAAATGTATGGCTAGTCAGGGGCACACTCCAACACTCAGACATAAATGACAACGGCAGTATTTGTGTTAAATGAGTCCACCAGATCAGAGGCTGTAGGGATGACAACGCATTATATTGATACAGTATGTGTGTGAATTGGATATTGCTGTCCTGACTGAGCATTTTTTTTGTTCTCCGTTATTTTACCAGGTAAGTTGACTGAGAACACGTTCTCATTTGCAGCAACGACCTGGGGAATAGTTACAGGGGAGAGGAGGGTGATGAATGAGCCAATTGTAAACTGGGGATTATTAGGTGACCGTGATGGTTTGATGGCCAGATTGGGAATGTAGGACACCGGGGTTAACACCCCTATTCTTACAATAAGTGCCATGGGATCTTTAATGACCGCAGAGAGTCAGGACACCGGGGTTAACACCCCTACTCTTACAATAAGTGTCATGGGATCTTTAATGACCGCAAAGAGTCAGGACACCGGGGTTAACACCCCTACTCTTACAATAAGTGTCATGGGATCTTTAATGACCTCAGAGAGTCAGGACACCGGGGTTAACACCCCTACTCTTACAATAAGTGCCATGGGATCTTTAATGACCTCAGAGAGTCAGGACACCGGGGTTAACACCCCTACTCTTACAATAAGTGCCATGGGATCTTTAATGACCTCAGAGAGTCAGGACACCGGGGTTAACACCCCTACTCTTACAATAAGTGTCATGGGATCTTTAATGACCGCAGAGAGTCAGGACACCGGGGTTAACACCCCTACTCTTACAATAAGTGCCATGGGATCTTTAATGACCGCAGAGAGTCAGGACACCGGGGTTAACAACCCTACTCTTACAATAAGTGCCATGGGATCTTTAATGACCTCAGAGAGTCAGGACACCCGTTTAACGTTCCATCCAAAAGATGGCACCCTACAAAGGGCAGTGTCCCCAATCACTGGAATTGGGATATTTTTTAGACCAGAGGAAAGAGTGCTCCCTACTGGCCCTCCAACAACATTTCCAGCAGCCTCTGGTCTCCCATCCAGGGAATGACCAGGACCAACCCTGCTTAGCTTCCAAGGCAAGCCAGCAGTGGTATGCAGGGTGTTATGCTGCTGGCAGCGTTTGATATGTAATAAGTAATAAATGTAAAAAGTACATTTGGGTGTCAGGGATAATTATTGGGAGTAGAATTTACATATTTTCTTTAGGAATGTAGTCAAGTAAAAGTAGTCAACAAAAAATATATAGATACTGAAGGAAAAAAACTACTTAAGTCGGACTTTAAAGTATTTTTTACATAATTACTTTACACCACTGGTCATTGCTATAACAACTAGCATAGAATTCTTTCTGAACACAAATCTAATTTGGTCACAGCGTTTGGAGAGTCAGTTTTCCAGAATGGATCTGAGAATAAATTTGAGCATTAAGGCCTGCAGTGTGAACAAAGCTTTAGCCCTATACAGACAGAGAGAGAAATGGCTGGTTCAATCCAAAGATCTAATTACACAGGTACTCCATATATCAACATGTTGTAGTAGAGAGATTACATGCAACCTCCTAACGTCTGCTCAGAGGATATTGACTGACAACAAGATTTACTGACCTCCCTCTGTTTTCTATTACAGGGGTTGAGCACATTTGGGTTTGGTTAATCAAACCACTTTCCAAAATCATATACTGTATCATCTCCAGCACGAAACAACTGTCTATTCAAAAAGTACTCAGACCCCTTGAATTTGTTATGTTACAGTCTTATTCTAAAATGTAAATTATTTTTTTCCCGCAACAATCTGCACACAGTACAAAGTGAAAACAGTTTTTTGACAATTTTGCAAATGTATAAAAGGTAAAAAAACGAAACACCTTATTTACATACGTATTCAGACCCTTTACTATATGACTTGCAAAAATGGGGAGAAGGGCCTTGGTCAGGGAGGTGACAAAGAACCCGATGGTCAATCTGAAAGAGCTCCAGATTTCCTCAGTGGAGATGGGAGAACCTTCCAGAAGGACAACCAACTCTGCAGCACTCCATCAATTAGGCCTTTATGGTAGAGTGGCCAGACAGCCCGCTTGGAGTTTGCCAAAAGGAACCTAAAGACTCTCAGACCATGAGAAACAAGATTCTCTGGTCTAATGAATCCAAGATTGAACTCTTTGGCCTGAATACCAAGCGTCACGTCTGGAGGAAACCTGGCACCATCCCTACGGTGAAGCATGGTGGTGGCAGCATCATGCTGTGGGGATGTTTTTCAGCGGCAGTGACTGTGAGACTAGTCAGGATTGAGGGAAAGATGAACGGAGCAAAGTACAGAGACCTCCTTGGTGAAAACCTGCTCCAGAGCGCTCAGGGCCACAGACTGGGGGCGAAGGTTCACCTTCCAGCATGACAATGACCCTAAGCACACAGCCAAGACAATGCAAGTGTGGCGTTGGGACAAGTCTGTGAATGTACTTGAGTGGTCCAGCCAGAGCCCGGACTTGAACCCGATCAAACATCACTGGAGAGTCCTGAAAATAGCTGTGCAGCGACGCTCCCCATCCAACCTGACAGAGCTTGAGAAGATCTGCAGAGGACAATGAGAGAAACTCCCCAAATACAGGTGTGCCAAGCTTGTAGTGTCATACCCAAGAAGACTCAAGGCTGTAATCGCTGCCAAAGGTGCTTCAACAAAGTACTGAGTAAAGGGTCTGAATACTCATGTAAATGTGATATTTCAGTTTTTTTTATTTGCAAACATTTCTAAAAACCTGTTTTTGCTTTGTCATTATGGGCTATTGTGTGTAGATTGGTGAGTTAAAAATAATGTAATAGATTTTAGTATAAGGCTGTAACATAACAAAATGGAGAAAAAATAAAGGGGTCTGAATACTTTCCGAATGCACTGTGTCTGAAAATTGTGCATTTATATGATCTGTGGTTAACAAGATAAGAGGAAAGAAATCCAAAGAAGTGCTTCTCTGACATCACAGGAAGGATACATTTTTTTTTTTACGGTGATTTTCAAAACCTTCAACGAGTTTCTAGCCAGAGGGAGGCTATTTTTCTTGATCCCCACGTCACCGCCAATCTCATAGTGTTCTAATATCACTGTTTTTAAAATGTTTAAACTTTCGATGATGTCATCGGGTAGGATGTTTTCAAAATGTGTTTTATTATAGAAAAACGTGTTGACTATGTGTTGACTATGGTACGGTGCTGGAGATGATGAAAATGAGGTTGAAATGTGATGCAGTTGCCCTTTAAAGTGCATCTAAATTAATATGTACTACCATTTCACTTGGCAACATTAAGGATTCTTGTGTTTAATGTTTTGCTTTGGCAAATGTTCAACAGATATTAAGCATTGGCATAACATCTTGCTAAGTAAAAAAAGAATGGGCAGGAGAGCAAGGCTACTCAGCTACAGCTTGGCTTGATAGCCTACCATAGAGGTCTCCTCTGTTCCTCCCATTGAGAGAGCAGGCACCGTGGACTAGCGACACCAACGAGAGAAGTAGAATAGCACCGGTCAGCTTCATCATGGGAGAGGCCCTCTGGAGACGCAGGGGAGAAGGGACTTCAGGAGAACCTAGGCCAAAGAAAAATATTCACTAAAAAGAGAATGTTTAAGCACATCCAGCTTGAGTGGTCAAAGCCTGAAACCGCTCTTCACACCCAGCCTCCATACATCCTGTTGTAGGTCTTTGTAATCATCATCCAAATATAAATGCATCAGAATTTTCCTCAGTCAACATCGGTATCTACTACCTACCTTCAACAAGTCAACAAGAGTAAATGCTTTTCAAAAATAAAGTACAGTGTTTAAAAAAACATGTATTGACAAATTATTTTATAATTCTGGTATTTCCAAATGCTTTGGTGTATAATGCTTATGACTTAACTTCAGATCCCATTGAATCCACACTTGACAACGGAGAGGTTTCCTTACCATTCTAAAGACAAGTGGCATGGTTCTAAACTGACAAATGGATTTGTTCCAAACTCTTCTAAAGTGACCAGTGGTAGGTTCTAAGCATTTTAGAATACCTATGTGTTTAATAAAGTGGCATTTCTTACCTTTCTCTTTTTTGCATATGTGGTAAAATGTGAATATCCCACAGGTTTGTGTTGTCCAGGTGTGTTTGCTGCTCTCTCTGCTAGCAGTCTGTGCAACAGGAGAGGGTGGGGCTCACCTGCAAAGTGTCCTCCCATCTCATACAGTTTACACCCCACACAATCCTTACTGCTACCTTACAGCAGCTTCTACTGAGGCCGATAGAGTAAATTACAGGGGATTTAATAAAGTAGGCTGCACAAATACATAGCACACAGTGCAATCTTTGCTGTTTTCTAAACAAATTTTGGATGAAGTATCGATGTGTGTGGCCTAAAAATGTTGCCAGTAGTGAAGATTCAAGGCCCTCTGAAGGTTCAATGTCCTCTTAGAGAAGTTTCTACAGGATGCACTTCCTCACATTATAACAGTTTCACAGTCTTCACCTCAGAATGACATGGAGGTCTGACTCAGTCAACTGAACAAGACTGTGCGAAGAATGAGAACACAGTTCTTGGCTAAAGTTGTTCGATTCAAGTGTCTGCAAAGTCCAATTTAAACAATGTAATGGATATCAAATAGCATTTGGCTCTCCCCAGATCAGACCTGAAGGAGTCCTTTCATTGCTATAAATTTGGCCTTAAGAATAAGTTCACATGCAGATAAGTACCTGCAGCATGCAATTCAAATCTGATATGGACTGGTCTTTGTCTCAGCTGGGCCTGTTTTGCCCTCAGGCTAACATAATGGAAGTCAGGAACTGCGAAGGCCAAACATGCAGATACATGCATCCGGCATGCAACCTGGCTGCCACCACTGACAGACCATCCTGCTCCTAAGTATGGAGGAAACGTTCAGCATGGTGGGCTGAACAACAACATGGCAGACAGGGGCAAAGAATTCCACAATCACTCAAAGGAAATTGCACACTGGTTGTCTTGTTCAACATTTAGTTGACCAATAGATGATTGTATCTCCTAACTTGGTATAGGCTCTGAGATGAAATAGGCTATGAAGTCACTCTCCTATCTCATAGCAATAGGCTACTATAATAGGCTACTATACTATATATTTTAAATAGGCTACTGGTCTATTTACTTTCGATGCTTATTGAATGAGACACAGATCAATGGTAGCTTAACATTTGTTGTGTAGCGGTAATAAACCAGTCATGTAAGACAATAAGAGACATGTCCTGCTGTAACGATATGCCCTGAGAGTCGGGAAGCAAGTTCAGGGAGTGAGTGTTTTAATAAAATAAACATCATCCAAAACCAGAAACACTGACAGCACACAGACATGAAACGTAAATAGAAACAACGACACCTGGGGAAGGAACCAAAGAGAGTGACATATTGAGGGAAGAAACCAAAGGGACTGACATATATAGGGAAGGAACCAAAGGGAGTGACATATATAGGGAAGGAACCAAAGAGAGTGACATATATAGGGAAGGACCCAAAGGGAGTGAAATATATAGGGAAGGAACCAAAGGGAGTGACATATATAGGGAAGGAACCAAAGAGAGTGACATGTTGAGGGAAGAAACCAAAGGGACTGACATATATAGGGAAGGAACCAAAGGGAGTGACATATATAGGGAAGGACCCAAAGGGAGTGACATATATAGGGAAGGAACCAAAGAGAGTGACATGTTGAGGGAAGAAACCAAAGGGACTGACATATATAGGGAAGGAACCAAAGGGAGTGACATATATAGGGAAGGACCCAAAGGGAGTGACATATATAGGGAAGGACCCAAAGGGAGTGACATATATAGGGAAGGAACCAAAGGGAGTGACATATATAGGGAAGAAACCAAAGGGACTGACATATATACGGAAGGACCCAAAGGGAGTGACATATATAGGGAAGGACCCAAAGGGAGTGACATATATACGGAAGGAACCAAAGGGAGTGACATATATAGGGAAGAAACCAAAGGGAGTGACATATATACGGAAGGACCCAAAGGGAGTGACATATATAGGGAAGGACCCAAAGGGAGTGACATATATACGGAAGGAACCAAAGGGAGTGACATATATAGGGAAGGAACCAAAGGGAGTGACATATATAGGGAAGAAACCAAAGGGAGTGACATATATAGGGGAGGATATATGATATGATCAGGCTATGATTTATGCCTATATACTGTGATAAAAGTAAAATAAATATTATACGACATACTATGTGAGATAGTAGACGACAATTTGTGCATAACCATGGTCTGAGCTGATTGTGGAAATATGCACACTTTCCAACTGACAAATATATAATCTACCAAGATTTTAAAATAACTGACATTTGCACAAGATGGAGGTAATGTTGGAACAGCACTAACAAAATTACAGTTAACTCAAATGTACAGTTAATCCAGTATAAACTAATGTATAGAATGTAATACACAAGAGACAACATTCACAAATTCTACAGCACCAGGCAGAGTAATGTCTTAAATGTAAAACTAACAATTACTCAGTAATCCATGCATTCTGGGAATGCTATAAAATCCCAAAGTTATGGGCGGAGTTAGGAAGTTGGCTGTCAGAAGTATTACAATGTAAATGTACTTTTAATCCTCCTGTCTTAATATTCCAAGACATGGCACATGAGGGTGGAGATACAACATAGATTGGACAAAATTTTACTTGTCAATAATCTTGAAAAAAAACATATACTTAAAAACTGGAAATCAACCAATCATCCAGCAGTAACACAATGGAAAGGTCGTTATTATCTAAATGTTGAAAGCGTGTGGGCGGCGACGGAGAGAAACAAAATGGTGCCGTTTGAGGCAATGTGGCGGAGAGTGACACAGACGCTGGAGATGGGGGTGTGAGCAGGTGGGTCTGGGCAGGGGTGATTTAGTCAATGTTAGTGTGCGTCTGTATGTTCTAGTTTGTATTTGGATGTTTTATACTGTAAAAAAAAGAAATTGTTCAAAAAATGTAAGAAAATCACTTTACCATCAAGTTCCAAATGGATAAATACCCATCTTCGAGGAAAACAGGCGCACGCAAGGTTTAGTGTTTTTTGTGTGTACGCACCTGATAAATGATGGGAAAGTGTCCAAGTGTCCTAAGCACGACTTCTAGTGGTTAAAGAATTGTATTGCAAGCAAAGATGAAAACATCTTTAGAGGGTTCAAGTTGAGGAATGTTTCGATAAGAAGAGCATGGCTACAGTGTGTCGCTGTCAAAATGAGGGTTACTTCAAGAGAGGTGTATTTAGATGCCCTTAAACTTCTGTACACACGTCATGCCATCAGAACGTACTGTACTGTCTCTGAGGCTGCTGTAAGGGGCTGTCTCTGAGGATGCTGTGAGGGCTGGCTGTCTCTGAGGATGCTGTGAGGGTCTGTCTCTGAGGATGTTGTGAGGGCTGGCTGTCTCTGAGGATGCTGTGATGGCTGGCTGTCTCTGAGGATGCTGTGATGGCTGGCTGTCTCGGAGGATGCTGTGAGGGCTGGCTGTCTCTGAGGATGCTGTGAGGGTCTGGCTGTCTCTCAGTATGCTGTGAGGGTCTGTCTCTGAGGATGCTGTGAAAGGCTGGCTGTCTCTGAGGATGGTTTGAGAGCCTGGCTGTCTCTGAGGATGCTGTAAGGGCTGTCTCTGAGGATGCTGTGAGGGTCTGTCTGTCACGCACAGAATGAGCAGTATGGCTGGTGGCATTGTCATGCTGGAGGGTCGTGTCAGGATGAGCCTGCAGGAAGGGTACCACATGAGGGAGGAGGATGTCAGTTCCCAACTCCTCCCAATATATATATATTTTGGTATAGGAGTACTGAGGAGTTGGGAACTGCTGGGCTAGGCACCCCAATCCATATATATACACTGCTAAAAAAAATAAAGGGAACACTTAAACAACACAATGTAATTCCAAGTCAATCACACTTCTGTGAAATCAAACTGTCCACTTAGGAAGCAACACTGATTGACAATAAATTTCACATGCTGTTGTGCAAATGGAATAGACAACAGGTGGAAATTATAGGCAATTAGCAAGACACCCCCAATAAAGGAGTGGTTCTGCAGGTAGTGACCACAGACCACTTCTCAGTTCCTATGCTTCCTGGCTGATGTTTTGGTCACTTTTGAATGCTGGCGGTGCTTTCACTCTAGTGGTAGCATGAGACAGAGTCTACAACCCACACAAGTGGCTCAGGTAGTGCAGCTCATCCAGGATGGCACATCAATGCGAGCTGTGGCAAGAAGTTTTGTTGTGTCTGTCAGCGTAGTGTCCAGAGCATGGAGACGCTACCAGGAGACAGGCCAGTACATCAGGAGACGTGGAGGAGGCCGTAGGAGGGCAACAACCCAGCAGCAGGACCGCTACCTCTGCCTTTGTGCAAGGAGGAGCAGGAGGAGCACTGCCAGAGCCCTGCAAAATGACCTCCAGCAGGCCACAAATGTGCATGTGTCTGCTCAAACGGTCAGAAACAGACTCCATGAGGATGGTATGAGTGCCCGACGTCCACAGGTGGGGATTGGGCTTACAGCCCAACACCGTGCAGGACGTTTGGCATTTGCCAGAGAACACCAAGATTGGCAAATTCGCCACTGGCGCCCTGTGCTCTTCACAGATGAAAGCAGGTTCACACTGAGCACATTTGACAGACGTGACAGTCTGGAGACGCTGTGGAGAACGTTCTGCTGCCTGCAACATCCTCCAGCATGACCGGTTTGGCAGTGGGTCAGTCATGGTGTAGCCTGACTGCCATTAGGTACCGAGATGAGATCCTCAGACCCCTTGTTAGACCATATGCTGGTGCGGTCGGCCCTGGGTTCCTCCTAATGCAAGACAATGCTAGACCTCATGTGGCTGGAGTGTGTCAGCAGTTCCTGCAAGAGGAAGGCATTGATGCTATGGACTGGCCCGCCCGTTCCCCAGACCTGAATCCAATTGAGCACATCTGGGACATCATGTCTCCCTCTATCCTTGCACCACAGACTGTCCAAATCAAATCAAATCAAATCAAATCAAATGTATTTATATAGCCCTTCATACATCAGCTGATATCTCAAAGTGCTGTACAGAAACCCAGCCAAAAACCCCAAACAGCAAGCAATGCAGGTGTAGAAGCACGGTGGCTAGGAAAAACTCCCTAGAAAGGCCAAAACCTAGGAAGAAACCTAGAGAGGAACCAGGCTATGTGGGGTGGCCAGTCCTCTTCTGGCTGTGCCGGGTGGAGATTATAACAGAACATGGCCAAGATGTTCAAATGTTCATAAATGACCAGCATGGTCGTATAATAATAAGGCAGAACAGTTGAAATTGGAGCAGCAGCACAGTCAGATGGACTGGGGACAGCAAGGAGTCATCATGTCAGGTAGTCCTGGGGCATGGTCCTAGGGCTCAGGTCCTCCGAGAGAGAGAAAAAAAGAGAGAATTAGAGAGAGCATATGTGGGGTGGCCAGTCCTCTTCTGGCTGTGCCGGGTGGAGATTATAACAGAACATGGCCAAGATGTTCAAATGTTCATAAATGACCAGCATGTTAGAATAATAAGAAGGCAGAACAGTTGAAACTGGAGCAGCAGCACGGCCAGGTGGACTTGGGACAGCAAGGAGTCATCATGTCAGGTAATCCTGGGGCATGGTCCTAGGGCTCAGGTCCTCCGAGAGAGAGAAAGAAAGAGAGAAGGAGAGAATTAGAGAACGCACTCTTAGATTCACACAGGACACCGAACAGGACACCGGACAACATGAGAGAGCCCCAGTAAAGCCAGTGACCCAGCCCCTGTAATAGGGTTAGAGGCAGAGAATCCCAGTGGAAAGAGGGGAACCGGCCAGGCAGAGACAGCAAGGGCGGTTCGTTGCTCCAGAGCCTTTCCGTTCACCTTCCCACTCCTGGGCCAGACTACACTCAATCATATGACCCACTGAAGAGATGAGTCTTCAGTAAAGACTTAAAGGTTGAGACAGGCAGACCGTTCCATAAAACTGGAGCTCTATAGGAGAAAGCCCTGCCTCCAGCTGTTTGCTTAGAAATTCTAGGGACAATTAGGAGGCCTGCGTCTTGTGACCATAGCGTACGTGTAGGTATGTACGGCAGGACCAAATCAGAGAGATAGGTAGGAGCAAGCCCATGTAATGCTTTGTAGGTTAGTGTTACGTTCCCCAGATTATGTGTTGTAGTTTGTGTATTTGCATGTGTTTATTTCAGGAAATGGCTTCCTGAAATCCCTCAAGCAGCTGATTGGTCGACTCCAGGGCTAATTGGAGAGCTGACCCCGCCCCCTCGTCAAGACGCAGCTGTCTCCAATTACCCATTCCTTCTGAAGCTATATAAAAGCCAGTGTTCTGTTCAGGAGGGAGATCTTTTTGCAGAGAGATTTTGCTAGAGGTTGATATTGCTGGGAGTTCATTGCTGAGAGTTGGTATGTTTTGTGAGTTTGGTATGTTTTGTGAGTTTGTTGCTCAGATAGAGCTTATTTGATGTCCTTTGTTTCTTAGTTTGTTTGTGAAATTGTTTAATATTCTGTTTCATTTGTTCCCAGGGGGAAAGGGGAAGACACCTTGGGAGTGTTTAGGCAAGAGGCCCGCAGGCATACATATACCCGTAGTATATTCACTGTCTAGGCACACTAGGTAAGACCTGGGCGGCCCACCCCCTGTATTTTGGTTAGGGCACCAGGTGGTGCTAAATTAGGTAAGTAGTGGGTAGGCAGGTAAGATAGGAGAGGGGGGGGGGCTTTGAGATTTACTTTCTTTGCTTTGGTTCCGTCCAGCCCCTTTTCCCCATATTACCGTGTAAAGGAATAAAGTCCTTGTAAACGGTACCACATTCTGCCTGTTGTCATCCTTACTTGCACCTACAGTCCATACCTTTTTCGCTTCACGGAGAGTTTAGTTGTAGCAGGGTGTTGCGTTCCCTCTTCATAGAGGCGTGCGTAACAGTTAGCAGTAAAACCTTAATCAGCCCTTGCTTTGACAGGAAGCCAGTGTAGAGGCTAGCACGAGTAATATGATCAAATTCTTTTGGTTCTAGTCAGGATTCTAGCAGCCGTATTTAGCACCAACTGTCCAGGGGTTGACGGATGCTTTAGTCCAGGTCTGGGAGGAGATCCCTCAGGAGACCATCCGCCACCTCATCAGGAGCATGCCCAGGCGTTATAGGGATGTCATACAGGCACGTGGAGGCCACACACACTACTGAGCCTCATTTTGACTTGTTTTAAGAACATTACATCAAAGTTGGATCAGCCTGTAGTGTGGTTTTCCACTTTAATTTTGAGTGTGACTCCAAATCCAGACCTCCATGGGTTGATAAATTTGATTTCCCAACTCCTCAGTACTCCTACCTCCCGCGGCTATGCTCGCACATGTCTGAACAAACTAAGAAAAGCCCACCAAAGTATTCATCAGCCCATTATCCCGTCACATCTATGACATGTAAACATGAGTTGCCAAGTACACTGGCAGTACATTTTTTATGTTGAGAAATAAGTCCTGTCATGTTTATTAAAACAGATGCAGGGTTGAGCTCAATTCCTAACTCACTCAGCTATTACATTCAGGGAGTGTAGACCAAAAAGCAAATGATCTGGAAACTAATGTATTTCATTGTTCAGGAGGCAGAGTGGCGTGGGAGGCAATTCATTGAATATAAAAGAGACTTATGTAAAAAGGGTTGTGTATACTGCACTTCTGTGGTGAGTTTTATAGCATGTTAAGAGGCCATAAATGTAACTAGTTGTAGCCTAGCCCAGCAGTTCCCAACTCCAGTCCTCGAGTACCCCCACAGCACACGTGTTGTAGCCCAGAAAAATATACCTGATTCAACTCATTTTTTTATTTTTTACTAGGCAAGTCAGTTAAGAACAAATTCTTATTTACAATGACGGCCTACACCGGCCAAACCCGGATGATGCTGAGCCAATTGTGCGCTGCCCTATGGGACTCCCAATCACAGCCAGTTGTGATACAGCCTGGATTTGAACCAGGGTGTTTGTAGTGATGCCTCAAGCACTGAGATGCAGTGCCTTAGACTACTGCACCACTCGGGAGCCCCAACTTCTTCTGCACTGGTGTCAGAAATGGGATGGAGTTCACTGAAGGTGTGTTTTGGAGTGGGGTGTCCTAGAGCAGAGGTGCAGTTATATTTCAGCTATCCTGCTAGGTCTGGATAGGTAACAGCAAAATGACCAAAGGTGTTAGTAATTGTCACTGAAAGTTACAGAAAAGCAAGACAAGGTTGTGAGGTTTGGCAAGGTTGTTGTAAGGTACTGGGTGTCGAGTGTGAAGTCAGGCGCAGGAAAACAGAGTTCAATATAGTGCTCTTTTAATGCACACACGGTGAACCACGGCCACCCCACTAAACACTGGGTGCTCAAAACAAAATGCCCCAGACACGGGGAACGAAAACAGTCCAGCACTATACACCAACACGTTCGCCTGTATCAAACACCAGGGTTACAATAATCAATCCCGCACAAAGAAACGGGCGGGCCGGCTGACTAATAAAGCCCAAATAATTACAACAAACTCAAAACAGGTGTAATCAATAAACACATAAGGAGGGGTAGAAAAGAATCAGTGGCAGGTAGTAGGCCGTCGACGAAGACCGCTGAGCGCCACCCGAACGGGAAGGGGAGCAACCTTCGGTCGGAGTCGTGACAGTTGTGATGTTTGTAAATCTCATTATACGTTGAAGAGCATATAGCACTGGAGGCACATTCGCGTTCCTCTTGCAAAACACAATCGTAGGAAACATACGGTCCTCAATCATCCGTTTGAATTTCCCCAGAGGCACCAATTCATCCAAATTGAGAGAGCCTTGCATAACCGATAAAGACCAACAACACTAGGCCTATATTGTAAAGGCTAATATTATAACACCAATATGTAATGGTGTTAGTCTCCTGGTACAAATAACCACCCCTGTTACATCACTTTCCTATTTCTATCTGCTTCAGAATTTCCTTAGAATTCCTTCCCGCGGCTCCGAACATCAAGTTTCCCGGTAGAACTAATTCAGGGGGATGTAGGGGTGTGTATGACGCACAGGTCGTGTAGACTCAACCGAATAGTAGCGGGATGAATACTGTAGGCTATTCTTTGCCTAACCATTCGATGATTCGGGGCGGGGTGTGAGGAGTGGCCAGCCGCACCAATTTCTGCAGAAGATTGGGCTTTGGGTTCTATAAGGGAATGGGATTCCTGCCTGCGCGCACCAGATAGTGCTTCAGCCACATTGTAAGTTTATACATTTTCCGCACGCTTTTTTTGTTTGTTGTGCATGCAAACCTAGTCTACATTTAAATAATACAAAAATGTTGTGATTTAACGAATTAGCTCACAATGTCTCAGTGTATATGCCTAATTATCCTTTTGAGGGACATACTTGGAAACATAGTGTAGGTTTTTATAGACAAACTTTTGAATTCAATGGGTGGTTTTGAGGATGTTATTCTAAGTGCAAAGTTAAGTACATTTTTTAAAATGTAAAATAAACGTGTAGGCTAATAAAATAAATAGGCTGAAGTGAATTGATCACAAATCCCTCTATTGATGGTGTCTGTTATGTTCTGTTAATTACTGATGTCCCCTTTAAGATGGAGCACCCTTGGTCATGCGCAGTGTTGTTCTATGTTATTCTGGTTCTAACTCGTTTGAGTGAATGTGAAGCTCCAGTTCAATTGCTTGTCTTCAGAGTCTTTCTTATTATATAAATAAGTACTAAGTGTTAAGCCACTACAATGGCGACGAGGATGATTACCTGCAATAGCACAACAGCTAGCAAGCAGTGAAGACGAGGGGAGAGCTGAGGAGAACGAGGCGGCATATCAAAGACACGTGGAGCCGGAGTTAAAGAGAATGGCTAGAATCTGTTTGATGACACGCAAGAAAACTGGGCAAGTTACATTGAACGACTGGAACAGTACTTCATTGCTGATAACAAGAGAGTACCAGCGTTGTTGAGTTTAATTGGCCCAAAAACTTAGTTTGCTAAGAGATCTGTCTGCCCCTCTGAAGCCCTCCAATAAAACATTCACAGAGATTGTGGAGATATTGCAAAATCACCTATCACCTAAACCACTCCTCATCGCTGAAAGTTTTCGTTTCCACAAGAGAGATCAGAATGAGGGGTTGTTAGTACATATGTAGCTGAGTTGAAGAAACTGTCGGAACATTGCCAGTTTGGAGAGAACCTAAATGACACATTAATGGATAGATTTGTTTGTGGACTGAAACATGAACACATTCAGAAACGTTTGCTCACAGAATCAGATCTCACGTTTGCAAAGGCTGTTGAAATTGCTGTGACAATGGAAATCGCGACTAAAGATGCAGTTGAGTTGCAAAGTAAAATAATTACTGACCTTTCTCAAACTTCTCTGCATAAGTTCACGCAGCCGACAGCGCCCCCGTGTGGCCGCCGAAAAATGCAACAGGTGTGACAGATGGTCACAGAGCAGAAGACTGCCATTTTAAAGACGAAATTTGTCACAAATGCAGTAGAAGGGGGCACATTCAAAGAGCATGCAGAGAAAAATTCAGTCACAACAGGAAAACTGAAAAAAATAAAGGGTCTGTGAATGCACTAGCAGAGAACAGTGGCAGTGATTCAGATGAACGATTCATTGGTACAATGGAGTTAAACACAGTGATTTCTCCCAGCAGTAGCATAATATGGGTGACACCAGATATCGAAGGCAAACCCCTCAAAATGGAGCTGGAAACAGGATCTGCAGTGTCTATAATTTCCACTACTGTCTACAATGAGCACTTCAAGGCTATCAAGCTGAAGAACACATGTGTTGCTGAAGACCTACTCAGGAGAGAGATTGAGCCCAATGGGGGCATTGCAGGTCAGAGTGCGGTATGGGGGGCAAACACAGCAGTTACAGTTGTATGTGGTGCCTGGAACTGGCCCCCCATTATTTGGCAGGGAATGGCTTTAAAAAATAAAGCTGACCTGGTGTGACTTGAAAATGCTCCACAAGTTCCAGTCCAAAGAGAATGGCACAGACCAAACACTGGAACACTTGCGGAAGAAATACAACACAGTGTTCAGTGATCAGATGGGAACAGTAAAAGGCTTCACAGCCAAACTTGTACTGCGAGATGATGCAACCCCGAAATTCTGCAAAGCCAGATCTGTTCCATACTCCCTGAGACCAAAGGTGGAAGCGGAAATCGATCGCTTGCAGGATACAGGGATCCTGACGAAAGTGGACAGAAGCGAATGGGCCACACCCATAGTTCCTATTGTGAAGAAAGACGGGTCTGTTAGAATGTGTGGGGACTTCAAGGTAACTGTGAATTCAATGTTGCATGTGGACCAATATCCCCCTGCCACGTCTGGATGACATCTTTGCTGCACTAGCTGGTGGGAAACACTTCAGTAAAATCAATCTGAAACAGGCTTACCTGCAGCTACCGGTTGAAGAGAGCTCCAAACAGTACCTGACAATAAACACAAAGGTCTATACAGGTATAACCGCCTGGTCTTTGGCATTGCATCGGCCCCAGCCATTTGGCAATTAACTATTGACCAGATTTTGCAAGGAATCCCAGGAACCAATGTATCCTGGATGACATGATCATAACAGGACGCAACGACAAAGAGCACCTGGCTAACCTGGAAGAGGTCCTGAAAAGACTGAAAGAGTATGGTCTACAGGCAAACTTACAGAACTGTGAGTTCTTCAAAGACAAGATTGTCTTCTGTGGACATGAATTTGACTGCAATGGATTGCACAAAACACAGGACAAAATCAATGCAGGCACCACGACCACAAAATATCACAGAAGTGAGATCTTTCACGGGACTGATCAATTACTACAGAAGATTCCTTCCAAACCTTTCAGCAGTACTCCAGCCTCTAAATCAGCTCCTGGAAAATAATAGGACATGGCGGTGGACAGAGCAGTGTGAAAATGCATTTCTGGAGGCAAAACGGCTCATAACATCTGAACAGGTCCTGATGCATTACGACCCTGAAATGCCAGTGAAGTTGGCTTGTGATGCGTCGTCCCCTTATGGCTTAGGGGCCGTCCTTTCACACACACTGAAAGATGGGTCAGAGAGGCCAGTTGCATTCGCGTCACGAACATTGAATGATGCAGAGAAAAACTACTCACAAATCGACAAAGAAGCACTGGCACTAGTGTGGGGCGGCAAGAAATTCCACCCATACCTATATGGCAAGCGTTTCACACTGGTTACAGATCACCAGCCGTTGCTTTCCATTTTCAGGCCAAAGAAAGGCATTCCGGCAATGACAGCAGCCAGGTTACAGAGATATGCCCTGTTCCTTGCCAGTCATATGTATGACATTGAGTTTAAGCCGTCGTCCCTCCACACAAATGCAGATGGATTATCCAGACTGCCGTGTACAAGAGAAAGACAAAGGAGGGTGGATGCAGTGGACATGTTCCATACCGCTCAGCTCGAGGCACTACCGGTAACAAGCACAGTTATCAAACAGGAGACAAGGAAAGATGTGACCGTCAAAAGTGTACACTTACACCATGTCAGGATGGCCAGCTACTGGCAGAAAGGAGCTGACTCCGTATTTCCAGTGGAGAAACGAAATTACAACGTACCAAGGATGTTTGATGTAGGGAATAAGAGTCATGATACCCCAGAAATACCAACATCTAGTCTTGCAGCAACTACATGAAGGTCATGTTGGAATTGTCAAAATGAAGCTGCTCGCAAGGAGCCACTTCTGGTGGCCAGGTCTGGACCAACAGATAGAAAACATGGAGAAGAACTGTAGCGGGTGTTTGGAAACCCTTTACATGCCTGCTCCTGTCCCAGTCCACCCATGGGAATGGCCCACAGAGCCATGGCAGAGAATTCATGTGGACTACGCTGGTCACTTTGAAAAGCACATGTTTCTGGTTATAGTTGATGCCCATTCCAAATGGCCAGAGGTGTTTTGCACTGACTCCTCCACCTCAGCTCAGACCATAGAGTGTCTCAGAACAACGTTTGCACGCTTCGGTTTGCCGCTGCAGCTGGTAAGTGACAACGCGCAAGCGTTTGTAAGTGACGAGTTTACAAGATTCATGTCAGTAAATGGAATCAAACACTCAACCTCAGCTCCGTACCACCCTGCCACCAATGGGTTGGCAGAACGCTTTGTGCAAACCCTAAAGCAAGGACTCCGTGCAGCAAAACGAGACGAAGGGACTTTGCAAACAAAACTGGCCAAGTTCCTGGCCTCCTACCGAAACACCCCACATGCCACGACAAATGAAAGCCCAGCCGCACTGATGTTCAGGAGGCCTCTCCGCACACAGCTGGACATCATGAAGCCAAACAGGCGTAATGAAGTGCTGAACAAACATGCCAAGATGCTCTCCGGTGGCCGGGAGCGCCATCTCCAAACAGGACAGGAGGTGATGGTGCGAGACTACAGAAGAGGAGGGAAATGGACAAGAGGGACCGTACACACACAAATGGGACCCAGAACTTACCAGGTTCAAGTGAGCCCAGACATAATGTGGCGGCGTCACATTAACCAAATGCATTCCACGGAAAACATCACAACAATCGAGAGAGAACAGGCACAGAGAGATCCTGAGAGTGACACACAGGGAACTGTAGAGGACGGTGGGGCAGTAAAGAGACCCCAGGCTGAAAGAAGGGAACGTGTTGATGAAGGTGCTGCTATAGCAGAAGCTATAATGGAACAAGCACACACTGAGGATGTTCAAGAGCCTCCAGACAATCCGAGGCGCTACCCAGAACGAAGGCACCGTCCACCAGACAGACACTGAGGTTGTTCAGGAGCCTCCAGACAATCCGAGGCGCTACCCAGAACGAAGGCGCCGTCCACCAGACAGACACTGAGGATGTTCAGGAGCCTCCAGACAATCCGAGGCGCTACCCAGAACGAAGACACCGTCCACCAGACAGACACTGAGGATGTTCAGGAGCCTCCAGACAATCCGAGGCGCTACCCAGAACGAAGACACCGTCCACCAGACAGACACTGAGGATGTTCAGGAGCCTCCAGACAATCCGAGGCGCTACCCAGAACGAAGACACCGTCCACCAGACAGACACTGAGGATGTTCAGGAGCCTCCAGACAATCCGAGGCGCTACCCAGAACGAAGACACCGTCCACCAGACAGACACTGAGGATGTTCAGGAGCCTCCAGACAATCCGAGGCGCTACCCAGAACGAAGACACCGTCCACCAGACAGACACTGAGGATGTTCAGGAGCCTCCAGACAATCCGAGGCGCTACCCAGAACGAAGACACCGTCCACCAGACAGACACTGAGGATGTTCAGGAGCCTCCAGACAATCCGAGGCGCTACCCAGAACGAAGACACCGTCCACCAGACAGACACTGAGGATGTTCAGGAGCCTCCAGACAATCCGAGGCGCTACCCAGAACGAAGACACCGTCCACCAGACAGACACTGAGGATGTTCAGGAGCCTCCAGACAATCCGAGGCGCTACCCAGAACGAAGACACCGTCCACCAGACAGACACTGAGGATGTTCAGGAGCCTCCAGACAATCCGAGGCGCTACCCAGAACGAAGACACCGTCCACCAGACAGACACTGAGGATGTTCAGGAGCCTCCAGACAATCCGAGGCGCTACCCAGAACGAAGACAACGTCCACCAGACAGACTAGACTTATAAACAAACAAACAAAAACTAACTGTTCAAATAAAAGATGCAAAATAACTACAAGTTCTGGGAAATGTTTCAGCTGTGGTTTGGTAAAAGTAACTCTGATTGTATAAGAGAAGGAATGTTATGTTCTGTTAATTACTGATGTCCCCTTTAAGATGGAGCACCCTTGGTCATGCGCAGTGTTGTTCTATGTTATTCTGGTACTAACGCGTTTGAGTAAATGTGAAGCTCCAGTTCAGTTGCTTGTCTTCAGAGTCTTTCTTATTATATAAATAAGTACTAAGTGTTAAGCCACTACAATGTCCATTGGATTGGCCTACCTGTCGTCGCAGTTTGCGTTCATTTAAGTTCAGCAAGTGAATATACTCTGAAATGTTAAACATTTAGGGCTACAAAGATAATACAGCTGCCTTGTTGATTATAGTTTGAGTTTATTTTTTTGAGTTTATTTTTTATTTTTACAGGGACAGTGCACATTAATCAACATTTCAGTAAAAGTGCCGGTTTTAGCCAACCGGCTAATTTTCAACTGCAGTCCCTGGGCAGGTTATTAAAAACAATTACAATATAGACAATAGCAACATAGAACAAGCAAGACATAGCAACATAGGACAAGCAAGACATAGCATACAGACAGAGCAACATAGGACAAGCAAGACATAGCATACAGACAGAGCAACATAGGACAAGCAAGACATAGCATACAGACAGAGCAGCATAAAACAAAAAGCAGCAAGACAAAATTCATAAAAGCAACAAAGTGTTTCCACACCTCACAAGCTACAGACAACAGACAACATGGAGAGCGGCAACACACAGCTAGGGACCATGTTCACAAATCTGATTGACCTTTAGCCATGTCTTCAAGCATTTTGTGAAAGTGTGATATGTGGTGCAGTTATGTGTGTCTGATGGCAGTGTATTCCAGACATGGGAAGCTCTCACAGAGAATGCAGATTTACTAAAGGTGCTTTTCCTTAGGGGAACTATACAGTCACCTCTCATGGCAGACCTTGTGGATCTGCTGCCATATGTCTGGGTTTTCTGTTTAACAAAAATATTGAGTGGAGGGGGAGCCAGGCCATTGAGGATCTTGAATACAAGACATGCGTCGGTGTATTGCACAAGATTTTCCCAACTCAAGAGCTCATGCTTTCTAAGGATGTGACAATGATGATGGCTATTGGGCTTCCTATCAAGCAATTTGAGAGCCTGTTTGTAGACAGACTGAATAGGTTTTAATGTTGTACAGCAAGCTTGGGCCCAACTAGTCAAGCAGTATGTTAAGTGGGGGAGTATCATAGATTTGAAGTACAGTTTTGCTACCTCTGTAGTCAAACAATTTCGTATAAATCGGAAATTAGCTAGGTTGAATTTGGTTATTTGAATTACCTTTTTCACATGCTTTTTAAAAGAGAGGTTGGAATCAAGTATGATGCCAAGGTACTTAAAATCGGATACCACCTGGAGCTTCTCCCCTGACACATAGACATCTGGCTCAGTAGCATCTGTTGCCCTCTTTGTGAAGAACATGCAAACATTTTTTTTCACATTGAGATGCAAACACGAGTCACTGAGCCACTTTGTAACCTGGACCATTACAGTAGTGAGTTCTTGTGCAGCTTGTTGTTTGCTCTTTGCATGCACATATATCACTGTATCATCTGCATACATTTGAACTTCAGACCCAGTACAGACAGAAGGCAGATCATTAATGTACAGGCTGAACAGGAGGTATGTTGAACATACAAGTTGCGCATGCTGTCTATAGCCTAACTAAGAGAACTGGGAGAATCTAAAAAAGTTTAAAAAAGTGTATAGTTCCCCTAAGGAAAAGCACCTTTAGTAAATCTGCATTCTCTGTGAGAGCTTCCCATGTCTGGAATACACTGCCATCAGACACACATAACTGCACCACATATCACACTTTCACAAAATGCTTGAAGACATGGCTAAAGGTCAATCAGATTTGTGAACATGGTCCCTAGCTGTGTGTTGCCGCTCTCCATGTTGTCTGTTGTCTGTAGCTTGTGAGGTGTGGAAACACTTTGTTGCTTTTATGAATTTTGTCTTGCTGCTTTTTGTCCTATGTTGCTATGTCTTGCTTGTCCTATGTTGCTCTGTCTGTATGCTATGTCTTGCTTGTTCTATGTTGCTATTGTCTATATTGTAATTGTTTTTAATAACCTGCCCAGGGACTGCGGTTGAAAATTAGCCGGCTGGCTAAAACCGGCACTTTTACTGAAATGTTGATTAATGTGCACTGTCCCTGTAAAAATAAAAATAACATGTTTGAAGAGTGTATTGAACAAATTAATTAGGTTCAAATTATTATGGAAAATATATCTTTGCCGTGGATAAACCGGATCAAAAATAAACAGTAGAATGGTATGTGTGCGTACGTGCATGTGTGCTAGAAATTCTTGTCCATTTGCCAAAATCATGTTCTGAGAACATTTGGATAACTTTCTCAAACATTCTGTGACAGTCTTTGTTCCCAAAATGGGTGTGTTGGTTGTAGATAAATGGTGTTCACTGGTAGTGGAGCCTCCTGCCAGCTGGATGCTGTAACAGTATTTCACAGACACTCCAGACTACTGCAGATCATGCTTATCATACTACCCACCATTAATCACCATGCTGTACAGTTGCATAATAGACCATTCCTCTGTTAAAGTACGTTTGTCACTGGATGACGCCTTATGATGCTGGGGTGTTAGTACCTTATGATGCTGGGATGTTAGTACCTTATGATGCTGGGATGTTAGCACCTTATGATGCTGGGGTGTTAGCACCTTATGATGCTGGGGTGTTAGCATCTTATGATGCTGGGGTGTTAGCATCTTATGATGCTGGGGTGTTAGCATCTTATGATGCTGGGATGTTAGCATCTTATGATGCTGGGATGTTAGCATCTTATGATGCTGGGATGTTAGCATCTTATGATGCTGGGATGTTAGCATCTTATGATGCTGGGATGTTAGCATCTTATGATGCTGGGATGTTAGCATCTTATGATGCTGGGATGTTAGCATCTTATGATGCTGGGATGTTAGCACCTTATGATGCTGGGATGTTAGCACCTTATGATGCTGGGATGTTAGCACCTTATGATGCTGGGATGTTAGTGCCTTATGATTTAAAGTAACATGGAAACAACTCTACTGTCAATTCACTCAATATAGAATTAAATATTATCAGTCAAGAGTATGTCAATCCATCAATCCAGCGTCATCGCCCACACTTCTGAAGTACATGCACACGCACACACACATAGACACACGCACACACACATGCATGTGCAATCATGTGCAAACACACATAGACACACGCACACATTAACACAAACGAACACACACACACAAGCAATCAGGGCCCTTAGATGTTGTCTGATGCACTGCATCTGGAACTGATTGGCTATCTACAGAGCAGCAACCCAGAGAAATCCATTTCATCCAGATGCTTCATGTTTGGCCAACTGTGCTCTGAAGTCATTAAATGTTTGACCTTGAGTTTACTGTAAGATACACAAATTGTCACAGTACCCTTTCCTCCACATTGCCACAAACTATTTAAAAAATGTAGGATCTAATTTAGGCACTGATATGTAACCAGTGTGAAATAACTAGCTAGCTAGTTAGTGGTGCGCGCTAGTGGCATTTCAATCGGTGACAACACTCTCTGAGACCTTGAAGTAGTTGTTTCCCTTGCTCTGCAGTGGTCCAAGGTACTAATGTAAAGGCTTTTGTGCAGCGATAGGTAACGATGCTTTGTCTGAGGCAGTTGTTGATGTGTTCATAGGATCCCTATTTTCTAGCCCAGGTTGGGGTGAGGAGAGTGACGGAAGCAACACTGTTACACATGCATGAGCAGGGTTGGGTAGGTTACTTTCTAAATGTAATGCGTTAGTTACTAGTTACCTGTACAAAATTGTAATCAGTAATGTAACTTTTGGATTACTCAAACTCGGTAATGTAATCTGATTACATTTCGTTACGTTTTGGTTACTTTCCCTTAAGCGGCATTAGAAGAAGCCAAACATTTATGTTACCAATTGATCGACATCTATTGCAGGATAAATAAATGTTAAAGTTTACATAGCTGGCCATATATGGATGTTAAATTTTACTTTATGGGTTGGTTTTGTAGGCTTCTTCTAACCCATCACTTTCTACTACATATAATAATACGATTCAATTTTATTTTTACATTAAAAGTCTATCAGAATTCCAGTCATTCCAATAAATGTTATGCCCCTTGATCTTCAAGAATAGGACTTGGAAATAGGAAAGTTTAGATTAGCCAAATTGTTTTATCTGAGCATGACCCCAAAATGAAGGACTTATTAGCCAGCTCTACTCTGTTGTTTATGATTTTGTTGTCATGGAGGATTGATTGGGCTCATTGATTTGAGTTGAAAGATGAATTCTTCGCTCATGGAATGGCATGCTTTGAGCACTACTGAAAAGTGCAATTTATATGGGAAAAATGAATGTCATATGCTGCACTTGCTATAGGCCTATTGTTTACCTTTTTGTTGGGGACACTTTAATATCTTGATAATATGCAGATGTTTACATGGCAAATCCACAGATGAAACAATAACCAAACGGTTGCCCCGCCTCTGTTTTGATAAAAAGCTAAGGAATGGGCCTGGAGAAATGTAACCACTCTCAGATTAATAGACAAAGACTGGTCATCCATGATATCAAAATGATTGATATCAAAATGACTGATCATCCATGATGTCCATGTTATGAGGCTATACAGTGTTGGTTTACATTTACAATGTTTACAAACAATGGAGTAAAACATTCTTATATTTTGAGTTCTCATGGAGAGTGTCGTGTCTTTACTATCATTAAATTGAAGACTTAGTTTTTATCAAAGATGATCTGTAATTAGTATTACGCGATCAACTGATTAATCATTTAACTGTAATTAACTAGGAAGTCAGGGCACCAAGGAAAATATTCAGATTACAAAGTTATAATTTCCTAATATAACTTTTCAAATATTTTATATCTGATCAATTAGTCTTCGAATTAATTAATTAAATATTTTACCTCACGTTAGTCTCATTCACGTTAGTCTCATTCCAAACATTCCTATCTGCATGAACCCAGTCTTCACTATGAGTCATACATCAATTGTCTTAAATCATTTATTTCTTAACTAACTAAACAATCACAGAAGTGCATAAACAAACAAGTAAATATGTTTACAAGAAATGATTGGGTAATGTGCCCTAGTGGGCTAAACCGGCATGGCGACTTGTTAGACAAAAGGGAAGTGGGGTTCGACTGAGAAGACAACACACAGTTGATAATTCTAACAATTTAAATGCTAATCCTTTGCACATGAACGCTCACTCATTCGGGAACAATTACAATCAATATATATATTTACGCTCAGTGTGTCGTCTTGATCGCTGGTGAAAAGTTTGTTTCTTTTGTAGAATTGTCCGTCTCTTTCTCTCTGTCGTGGTTAGTGGATAGTTCAGAGTGACATTCATTCATGTTTCGGCGGTTGTCGTTCTTCACGTTCAATGATACCGAATTCCTAGCTGCAAACTAGTAATTAATATCAAAGACTTGTTCTTATTCTGTCGGTATCGATAGTCTTAAGAGTTTAACCATGTGGTATGGTTAAAAGATTCAGCAATCATTTGCAACCTTTGTCCTCTCGTGATTGAGAGAAAACATGGTCTGTTGAAAACTTCTCAAAGTTGGTTTTATTCGTGAGTTGCAGAAAAGGGCCTGTCCCAGGATGCCCGACCCAAACTGGGCTCATGGGCAGTCCTCTGATTTAGTTAAACTCAAAAGGGAATTGGAGTTTCCTTCATTAAACAGTCCAAAATCACATTACACAATTTTACAAACAGTATCATCCTCACTCGTTCATCTTATACAACAATTAGATGTAAACCTCATATCTGAGGCTATTATATTAACAGTGTTATGGTAATGTGGCCGCACCGTCTCACATGAGTTTTACAAACTTGTACCAAACGGACCAGTTCGTAGCTGGATTCTTCACCGATCTTTTATACCTTCTCCGGAACATAAATGTTGTTCGGACCTCAAGTTCTGTGAGGTGGAAGAAATTCCTTTGTTCTGAAAATTCACTCTGTCACTATACTGTGGCCATGAGGAGATAATCTCTTCCAGGAATTTACGACCTCTCTGACCACAGCAGCCGAGTTGTAGGAGGCAGGGAGAGGGGGATGGGGCTTGCTGTACCCAAAGAGGGCAACGTGATGACAAGTGTGACAGTTGAATTAAGCTCATGAGGCACATATACATACAATTTATAAGTCTAAAAATGGATGTAGCAACTACAGATTGTCCCTTGTAAGTCTATTAAAAGTGTACAAGGTTGAGCATGTGTCCATTAGGCCTATGGATTTTTTTTTTGATTAGCATGAATTAGATTGAGCAATAAAAGCCCCACCTTTATTCCATAGGCTGGGATCCGCACTTTGCAGATGTTGCAAGACCACATTTTTCACCGGCTGTCCACTGGTTTCAATAACAATGATTGATAGGCAGCTTAACTTCTTGACTTCAAACATTTATTAGGTTCAAATACACATAGATTTGTGAACAGCCATCCACAACAACAACAATCCATAAGGCGCAAATAGCTAAAAGAGAGAGCAGCAGTGTGATTCACATCAATGTGCTATGTAGATATCAATAATAAGTGATATCCGTATCGCCGTAGACTAGACCACTGCTGTCATCCTTACCGCCAAGCATTTATTCAAGTTGGATAATCTTTTGAAGCCGACAGCAGTCACACCATTGGAAGACATAGCTTTGACTGTAGACTACAGAAGCCCATTCCTGCTCTTTTCCCGCAATCCATCAAACACATTTGGTGTGCCATCATATTGGTCTCTGATTTGTGGTCAGACTCGCTCAGGTAGAACAAACTTAAACTTGCTCCTTTTTTCAATGCTGATTTGAATGTCATTGAAAAAAACAGAAGTGTTAGATTAGTTTATTTCGCAAAAACTTATTAAAAAATAATCCTTGAAGTAATCGTGTCGTTTTTCAGATGTATCTGTACATGTAATCCTACTCCCCAACCCTGAGCATGAGCATGACTAGCACAAAATAATCTGTTATTGTGTAAGAAACATTTATAAATGAAGGCTAGGATGTCACAGGATGCTATGTTTAAATTAGATCTAACCACATTTCAGTTGAATCTGTTGTCAACACAACTTGATCTGATAAACAGAAACTTTCTGTGTTCCAACAGTTGATCTGTCCATGTTTGTGTTCAAGGAGAGAGACTAGAGAAACGTTCCAACATGGAGGGGACACAGGGCCTCCTGGCCATCTTCACCATAGCAACATGTTTTCTGGTTAACGGAGCACAAAAAACAGGTAAGCATGTTTGTCTCCTGACATCTGAATCATTCCAGAATGCAGACCACAGTCCAGAATGGAATAAACATAGAAACATTGAAGAAATGCCACACAAATGCAAAATTATGACCAACTCTTTGGGGCTTTATACTGCTGAGCAGTTATAAGAAATTATTTTTTATAAAAGCACAATAAAAATATTTGATTAATAGATTGATTTATTGATTAATTGCTTTCATTGCTCATCCCATGCACAAAAAACCTTGTGGTTTAGACACTTGTCAGCCAATGGAATTCCATACAACTATTTTCTTCCCCTCCCAGTCTGCAAGGAACAGGCCGTGGCCGACATCGTCTTCCTGGTGGACGGTTCAGGGAGCATCGGCTCAGAGAACTTCGAACAGATTCGCCAGTTCTTGTACACGCTGGTTAACAGCTTTGACGTGGCCCCCGACCAGGTGCGCATCGGTCTGGTCCAGTACAGCAACACACCGCGCACCGAGTTCCTCCTCAACACCTTCCAGGACAAACAGGACATCCTGCAGTACATTACAAACCTGCGTTATATGGGTGGTGAAACCAACACGGGCCTGGGCCTGGACTTCCTGCTGAATGAGCTCTTTGTTGACCGCGCAGGGAGCCGGGTGAATGAGAACGTGCCCCAGATCGGCATGGTGATCACTGACGGTAAATCAATGGACAATGTGGGGCTGCATGCCCTTAAGCTGAAGAAGCAGGGCGTCACGCTGTACGCCATCGGGATCAAAGAAGCAGACGAAGATCAGCTGAAGGAGATTGCCACTACACCTCACAACCAGCACGTGTACAGCGTGTCAGACTTTGCTGCGCTGCAGGGGATCTCCCAGAGCCTCATCCAGGTGCTATGTACTACCGTAGATGAGGCAAAGAGACCAATATCCAAAGTGGTACAAGGTACTATAACAGTGTATTTATTGTTTCCATTTTTAAAATATTCTTTACAAAATAAATGATATTATTATTTTCCTAAATCTCCAGAGTGCCTCAACGCCACAGTGGCTGACATTGTGTTCCTTGTGGATGGCTCCAGCAGCATCAGCAAAGGCAACTTCCTGGAGGTTCAGAGGTTTCTCCACAGCTTCATCGAGGGGCTGGATATCGGAGCGGACAAGGTTCGCATAGGACTGGCCCAGTTCAGTAATGAGATCCAGAAGCAATTCCATTTGGGGGAACATACGGACCAAAGGGCCCTACTGGAGCAAGTGGACGGGCTTGTACAGCTCGAGGGAGGCACAGACACTGGCAAAGCCATTACTGTCATTCGGGAAGAGTTTTTCACCGAGGCCAACGGTGGCCGCGCTGATCAGAGGGTGCCTCAGATTGCTGTGGTGCTCACCGACGGGGCGTCTGAGGACGAGGTAACGCTGCCAGCCAAGGCGCTAAGGCAGCAAGGGGTCATTGTGTTTGCTATTGGAGTTGGGGCAGCCAATGTCACCGAGCTGAAGGATATCGCTAACAGGCCCCATGAGCATTTTGTGGTCAACATAGAACATTTCCAGGCCCTACAAACACTTTCTCAGGGTCTGCTGCAGTCGGTCTGTGTCTCCATGGAGAACCAGAGGATGGGTAAGGGACTTTTATAAGGAAACATACGGTATGTTGTAACAAATTGTGAATGTTGAACTTGCAAACTATGTAATCTAAGTGACTTGCCTTAGTTGTACCATGGGATGCCATTCTAAGCAAAAGTATGCAACCTTGAGAGGCAGACATTGGTTACGGCCGCTTGTGCCAACATTAAAGTCAACATTCAAAGGACCATTTCTAAAAATGAAAATAAAATATGACATACATTCACACTGTTGTCATAGCAATTATTCTTTCTTTTTTCAGCTCTAATCCCAAAGTTCTCTGATATCTTCTTCCTGGTGGACAGCAATATGATGCAGGCAGACTTCCAGCTGGTCAGAACCCTTCTGATGCGACTGGTCAACCAACTCAACCCGAGCACTAAAACGATGCGCCTGGGTCTGGCCCAGTTTGCCCAGGACACCAAGGTGGAGTTCTTACTGAACACCCACAACACCAAGGAAGAGTACTTGGCAGCTCTTAGGAAATTTAGGCTGCCGCTGCGTCCCAACAGGTCTCGTCACCTGGGCGATGCCCTGGAATACGCCCGTGCACACTTCTTCACTACAGCGTCTGGTGGCCGTAATGAACAAGGCTACCGGCAGTTTCTAGTCACGGTGACAGGGGGGGATTCGAAGGATAACGTGATGAAGGTGGCACGTACTATCAAATCTGAAGGGACAACCATTGTGTCTATCGGGTTGGGTGAATCTACACTTCCAGAGCTAAAGTTAATGGCCACCTCGCCATTCTTTTACCAGACTACATCCATCACCTCTGTGCTAAAGACTGTCTTTGAGTCTGAAGAGGTGGTCACTGTGACTGACGGTAAGGGCATTTGTGGATTTTTGCTGAATTACGTGAATATCTGATCTCTTGTGAAATAGTTGCTCATTATACACAAAGGATAACAGATTGCTGTTGACTAACAATTTCCTATCTATTGCAGATTGCAGTGAAGCTTCACTGGCTGACATTGTGTTTATAGTTGATGAGTCTTCGAGCAATAGAACTGCAAACTTCCAGCTGGTTTGTGGATTCATCCACAAGATAGTAGACGGCCTAGATATAGATTTCAACAGGGTGAGGGTGGGCATCGTCCTCTATAGCAACAATGCCTCGGCCCAGGTCTACCTCAACTCCTTCCAAGAAAAAACAGATATCCTTCAGTTCATCAAGATCCTGCCCTACCGTCGCGGTCTCACATACACTGGCAAGGCCCTGGAGTATGCCAGGGAGAAGATGTTTATCAAGGAGAGGGGCAGCCGGAAAGAACAGGGGGTGCAGCAGGTGGCGATAGTCATCACCGGAAAGTCCCAGGACAACGTAACTTCTCATGCCGCTGCACTGCGCAGAGCTGGTGTCACTGTCTATGCAGTGGGGATCAAGGATGCTGACGAGAACGAGCTGAGACAGATCGCTTCAGATCCCCCTAACAAGCACGTATTGCATGTGGACAGCTATGCCAAGCTCAAGACCCTGGAGGAGAGCCTGAAGAGGAGTGTGTGCTACAACATCCTTAAAAAAGCAGTTAAAGACAACGCAAGGACATACACTGCCAAGCAAAGTGAGATCAAAATGACTGTAACAATGCTTCTTGTTGTTTAATTTGTAGAGGAATGTTGATACAGACATAATGTGATCTCCGAGATGACACTAGTGCTTTCTTTTCTCTTTTAATTCTAGGCTGTTTGCAGACAGATGAAGCAGACATGTTCTTCCTGATCGACCACTCAGGGAGTATTGAATATCCAGACTTTGCTGACATGAAGACATTTATTAACAAATTCATAAACACATTCCACATCGGACCGCATCATGTCCGCGTGGGTGTGGTAAAGTTCTCTGATACACCAGCTCTTGAGTTTGATTTGACAACCTACCCTGACAAACCTTCAGTGGAGAAAGCAGTGGATGGTATCATCCAACTTGGAGGCGGCACAAAGACCGGATTAGCGCTGAACTCTATGGGTCCCCACTTTGATCGGGCTAAGGCCACCCGTAGTAACAAAGTTCGCAAGTACCTCATTGTCATCACAGACGGAGAGTCTGAAGACAATGTGAAGAATCAAGCAGCAAAGCTGAGGGCGCAGGGCATTACCATATATGCCATTGGGGTGAAGCTAGCTAACGATACACAGCTGCTGGAGATTGCTGGCAGCCAAGAAAGGAAGTTCTTTGTCAACAACTTTGACGCTCTGAAACTAATAAAAAATGACATCATCACAGATATCTGCTCCCCTGATAGTAAGGGCATCTCTATTGTTTTTAAGTGTTACATCTTATTTAATTTCTGATTTCAGTAAAAATATGAAACACCTTGTCTCTTGCCAGGGATTGATTATGAGCACACATTGAGTTATAACAACAGCTAAATTAATATTTGTTCTCTATTCATAGTTTGCAAGGACATGAAGGGGGACGTCCTCTTCTTGATCGACAGCTCAGGTAGCATCAACAACCCAGACTTCCAGAAGATGAAGGTCTTAATGCAATCCATCATCAACAAATCTGACATAGGCCTGGATAAAGTGCACGTGGGCATCATACAGTTCAGCACCAGCCAACAGGTGATCTTCCCTCTTAACAAGCATAACGATAAGGAAGGCATGTTGCAGGATTTACAAACGATGCAACAGATAGGCGGGGGCACACACACCGGCAAAGCCCTGTCCTACACCTCGCAGTTCTTTGACCCACCAAAAGGAGGGCGCACTAACGTGAAGCAGTTCCTGATTGTCGTAACCGATGGTGAGGCGCAGGATGAGGTAATGTCTCCTGCCAAGAAACTTCAAGACAAGGGTGTGATCATCTACGCTATTGGGGTGGTCAATGCCAACAATACACAGTTACTAGAGATCAGTGGCGCACAGGAGAGGGTCTACTCCGAGAGGGACTTTGATGCACTCAAGGCTTTGGATAGCCAACTGGCATTGGCAATCTGTGATCCGGAGAGAGGTGAGTGTCACTTGGTTCATGAAACATTACTTAAAAGCAACAATGAGTTCACATTTCTTAGATTTTGACATTGATATTTTCCTCTATCTCTTCTTCTCTTCCACCAGAGTGTGTGAGGACGGAGATCGCAGACATTATTTTCTTGGTGGACCGCTCCTCCAGCATCAGCTCAGATAATTTTGACATAATGAAAAACTTCATGATGTCCGTGGTCAATGAAACCTCTGTTGGGGAGAAGCAGACACGCTATGGTCTGATTGTCTTTTCAAACAACCCCGAGTCTAAATTCACACTCAACGAATACAAATCTAAGCGAGACGTCAATAGTGCCATCGCAAAGCTTAGAGGGCCCAATGGAGACACCTACACTGGAAAGGCACTCAAGTATTCCTTGGGTTATTTTGGTGCACAGTACGGTGGGCGAAAGGCCCTAAATGTTCCCCAGTGGTTGATGGTGATCACAGATGGTGAGGCTACTGACCCCAATAGCCTAGCTGGGCCAGCCAAGGAGCTACGGGACAATGGGATCATAGTCTATAGCATCGGAGTGGTTGGAGCAAATAAGCAAGAGCTTGAGCTCATGGCAGGGGACACAAATAAGGTTTTCTTTGTGGATGACTTCCATAAACTAAATACATTGCAGAAAAATATTGCCTTTGAATTCTGCCAAACCAGCAAACCAGGTAAGACAGAATCCAACTGTAAAAACATCTAAGCTGAAAGTACAAAGCCTTGTAGCTTAAGCATTTTGAAATTAGATGGTTCAACATGATCTGACATCTTCTCTTCTCCTCTTAGTCTGTGAAAAAACGCAGGGGGATCTGGTCCTGTTGATTGACAGCTCAGGGAGCATCAGCACCACCGACTTCACTATCATGAAGAAGTTTGCCACAGACCTTGTTTCCAGCTTCAACATTGCAGAGCAGTCCTTCCGGGTGGGAGTCGCCCAGTTCAGCAGTGATCCTAAAAAGGAGTTCTTCTTGAATGAGTATTACACAGAAGCAGAGGTGAACAACCAGATAAACAATACGATGCAGATTAGGTACACAACCAACATCGGAAAGGCCCTGAACTACGTCCGTACAGAGTACTTCCAACCAGCTAGAGGGAGCCGTATCAATGCCAAGGTCTCTCAGAACCTGGTTGTGATCACTGACGGACGTTCAGATGATGATGTTGTTGATGCAGCAGAGAAGCTCAAGGCCATGAACATTGAGGTGTTTGCCATCGGTATCGGGAAAGACCACAAACCTGTTGAGCTTGGGAAAATCACTCTCAACCCGGAAAGGGTCTTCTCTGTGCAGGACTTTGCCAGCCTGGACAAGATCAAGAAGAAGGTGGTGGATACTATATGCTCCTCCAAGGTACCAGACACTCAAGCGGGTGAGTAAACCGTATGCACGTTTTATTTCCTCTGTCTCTCCTGACTCAATGTAAAATCCTCGTCAAAGAATGCTTGTTAGTGTTTGAAAAGGCTATTTTACATTGTCTCATATTATCCTTGAGTAAACCTAACACATAAAGCTTTTGAACTTGTTAAAGGGGTTCATTTGGATGATAAGTAATAATGAGTGTGTCTGTGTCCAATAGGCTGCACCATAGACATTGCTATGGGGTTCGATATTACACGCAGGGCCACCGCCCAGGGGCTCTTCGATGGCCAAGCCCAGCTACAGGCCTTCCTGCCACAGATCATCCGCTATGTGTCCAACCTGAAGGGCCTGTGCTGCGGGACGGGAGATGGTTCCATTGAGACTAACATTGGCTTCCGCGTGGTGGAGCAGGACGGAAAGGTTCTCTACGACTACAACTTCGAGAAGTACGACGAGAAAATTGTGGAGAAGGTTATGGCCCTGCAGACCTCCCAGACAACATACTTCAACTCCTTCCTCCTGCGCTCCTTCAGTGATAAGTTCCAGAAATCTAATGCTGGCGTGAAGGTGGGCCCAAACATTATGTCTCCTGTGTGGTTGATCACAGACTCCAAAAATGTTCATTTCATAACATATTTTGTTGGTTATTTCACATTGTAATAACAATGTCACAACTACTTTGTCCTTTAGGTGCTGGTGATCTTCTCAGACGGACTCGATGATGATGTGATGAAACTGGAGCAAGAGTCGGAACTTCTCCGCACTAAAGGTTAAAGAACCAGGGGAAACCCACCGAAACTGACAAATTTAAGAACATTCATGAGACAAAAATGAACAATAAAATCGGTTATACTTTTATCTCAGTCTTCCATGTCACATTTCAGGAAAAGGTATCAACGCCCTGCTTACAGTCGCCTTAGAAGGGGTCCAAAATGCCAACCTTCTTCAGAAGGTGGAGTTTGGGCGAGGATTTGGCTACAAGCAGCCGCTCAACATTGGCATGCACAATTTGGGAAACACCCTGTTGACACAAATAGTAAGTGGTTCATCATTTTGTGACAGCAGAATCAGAACAACCCTTTTAGTTGTATCTCCCTGTGTTGTAGTAATACTGTATGTCACTTATACTGGCTAAGACTCTTTGGGCTGACATGTAAGTCCTTTATGTCTCTATCTACAGTAATTCCATTTCCAGTCATATTCCCAGCTGTAGGGATAGAGAAGTATTTCTGATATGTCTGAGTATTTTGGGTCATACAGTACAATGACAAATGTTTCTGTTTAAAAAAGCGGATTACGTGACATTGTGTCAGGATGTCAGAAATGACAGAAAGGAATTGTCAGTCAGGTTGGAAGCATCAAAACTAGAACTCTGGGGTCATGGGAAATGGGAGATAGTACACCATGAAATAGAGTCGTCACTTGCTAGAAATGTACTTAGCAACAGGAGCCACTGGAGACAAGAAAAACAGAGCAGTGACGTGATTGGTTGTTTTTAGATTGGCTTTTGAGATGAGTGCCTCCAAAGGTGTCTCCAATTATGAGGGTATGTCAACAAATTACATATTGGATTTAATAACACATGGTCTCATTCTCTCTCTTTCTATCCCACTCTCTCCTTCTCCCCCTCTTTCTTCCCCCTCTCCCGTTCTCTCTCCAGGACACAGTGGCTGAGAGGGAGTGCTGCAATGTGATGTGTAAGTGCACCGGACATGAGGGTATCCGTGGCAACAGAGGACACCCAGGGACAAAGGTGAGGCCCTCTGAGCCTTCTTTATAAAATTATACACTGTTTAAGATGTGACGTGACACAGTAATTTAACACTGTTAAAATACTGTAAAGAAGATGTGGGTTAATGTACTTCGTCAGTCCTCCCTTTGCCAGTTTCAGTTTCCTCATTTGTTTTTCGTTTCTCTCCTTACAGGGTCAGCCAGGACTGAAAGGACACCCTGGCTTCCCTGGCGAGGAGGGGGGAATTGTAAGTGTGTTTTCAGGGAGGGAAGAATAATTCTCAGTGTGGTATTCAGACATCTGACAAATCAAAACATATGAATCGTGGATGGTGGGCAAGGTCTACAAGTCAGTTTAATAACCTGTGACCTTTGACCTTAAAACCAATGACCCTTGTCCTCGCTCTCTGATTTGCCACAGGGCGAGAGAGGTCCACCAGGTCCCACTGGCCCACAGGGACTACAGGGCTGTTCTGGGAGGAGAGGCCTCAAGGTGAGCAGATGGACTACTGACTAAGCAAAAATCTATGTTTATAGACCGTCTGGTCTGGAATGTTTCCCATTAGATGTCTTCCCGACATCTGCTTTTAGATCACCTTTTACCATGACCCTGGGGCAGTTACCTGTCCAAAATAATCCCATCTAATCTGATCTCTGAACCATGACGCTCTGGAGTTACCTGTCTAAAATAATCCCATCTAATCTCTGAACCATGATGCGCTGGAGTTACCTGTCTAAAATAATCCCATCTGATCTCTGAACCATGATGCGCTGGAGTTACCGGTCAAAAATAATCCGATCTGATCTGTTTTTTTCCAGGGCTCAAGAGCCTACAGAGGGGACAGGGTAAGTGTATGAAGCTGTTGATACCACGTTCACACAGCTAAATGTAGTGTACAGTAGAAACCTTTCTATGTGCAGTATACTAGGTATTTTGTCTTAATCGATGGAAAACCAGGTTTACCATGGTGCTTTCTTTTGTTCATTGTGTGGATGTAAACGTCTGCTGTTGTTTAGTGTGTTGTGAATCAGTGTGCACATTACCATGGCAGGGTGATGATGGAGACCATGGCCTTGATGGGGTTGATGGTGAACAGGGTCTGATTGGAACAGTTGGAGCTGCAGGAGAGAGAGGAAACCCAGGAAGACCAGTAAACACAATTTCTCATATTCTACATATATTTCGCCAATATACTACTCCTAGGTCACTGATATACTACTCCTAGGTCACTGATATACTACTCCTATGGCACTAATATACTACTCCTATGGAACTAATATACTACTCCTATGTCACCAATATACTACTCCTAGGTCACTGATATACTACTCCTATGTCACCGATATACTACTCCAATGGCACTAATATACTACTCCTATGTCACCAATATACTACTCCTATGTCACCAATATACTACTCCTATGGCACTAATATACTACTCCTATGGCACTAATATACTACTCCTATGGCACTAATATACTACTCCTATGGCACTAATATACTACTCCTATGGCACTAATATACTACTCCTATGGCACTAATATACTACTCCTATGGCACTCATATACTACTCCTATGGCACTAATATACTACTTCCACGTCACCAGTATAGTACTCCTATGTCACCAATATACTATTCCTATGTCACCAATATCCTACTCCCATGTCACCAATATACTACTTCCACGTCACCAGTATAGTACTCCTATGTCACCAGTATACTGCTCTTATGTCATTAATATCTTTCTCCTATGTCACCAATATACTATTCCTATGTCACCAGTTGACTTCTCCTCTATCACTAATATCGTTCTCATATGTCCCCAATATCCTACTCTTACTCGATTCTCTTCTCTAATGTCTAACCTATTGATGGTGGGTTCTCTTGCAGGGCAACAGCGGCCTCATAGGAGAGCCAGGAGTGAAGGGGCAGCGTGGACTTAGAGGTGACCCTGTAAGTCACATAAACTATGGACGCCATTTAACAGTGCAAATGATTTACGATGGTTCAGGGACCAGTATCTGCTGGTTTTAGGTTTTCCTTTCAATTAAGATCTAGATAACCAGAGGAGGGCAGTTCCTCACTAATTAGTGACCTTAATTCATCAATCAGGTACAAGGGAGGAGCAAAAACCCACAGAGACTCGGAACGAGTTTGGAATGAGTTTGACAGTTGTGGTTTAGACTGTAACAAATGCTGTGTTTCTATATCTTATTTTCGAACTGCTACTAAAAGTTAGTCTCTGGTCTTTTAGGGAGACTCTGGAGTGGACAGCATTGTCGCGGGTCCCAAAGGAGGAAGGGGAAACCCAGGACTACCGGTATGTAGCTTGTAGTTGGCCACTGTCAATGTACTGATCTAAGAATCACAATCGCTTATTCACCAAGTTCATTTGCAAGTACCAGATCATTTTGACTGGCTCTTTCTAGTGAGTAAAGCAGGATTCCCTTACCTTCCTGGAGGGTGACAACACTGCTGTTATTCTCATCCTCTCTCTCCCTCAAAAACACATTTTTTCTCGTCTCCCTTTCCACACCGACAGGGAGACCCAGGAGAAGAGGGCAGTCGAGCAGAAAGTGGAATCGTCGGAAACCCAGTGAGCGAAGTTTCATTTCTGCTAAGCTGTCCTTGTCCTGTTATACTGATGTTGTCTCACCTTTTTGGTCAATTGTCAAGTGATGATTATGTCCTGTGTCCTGCTTTGTAGGGTCCTCAAGGAAGAAGAGGTCTCCCTGGTCCAAATGTACAGTAGGCAGCATTATCAACAAAGCTACATCATGAATAACAGTCCCTAGGATTACTATCTATATTTACTGTATGTACCCATTACTGTGTTCTTTGTGTGTTTTGTGTGTATGTTTGCCTGCGTGTGTGTGTCTAGGGAACACCAGGGGATCCAGGAGATGTAGGCCTCCAAGGAATTCCTGGCCCTTCTGGACCACAGGTAAGTAATATATACCCATTCCCCTCATCCACAAATCCACAGTAATGCTACTACTGATGTACTTCTGTTGCATTTGGAACAGTCCACCAATACCTCAGATACTGTTGCTGAACATGTTTCTCTCCTGTGTGCACAGGGTATAAGAGGAGACTTGGGCCAGCCCGGACCCAGGGGCCTGCAGGGTTTACCTGGACCTCAGGTCACTTTTCTTACCTTTCTACTTCCATCCCATCTGACCACATTGAGGATGCCTGATACATAAATCCTACTGTTATGTGATGTTGACATGTAATGATGGCGTATGAATGGCTTTTCCCTCAGGGCACACCTGGAACTATGGGTGGCAAAGGATCAACAGGAAGACGAGGGATGAATGGACAGAAGGTGCATTGCCTTTGTTAGCAATTTATGTTATTCTTCAATAACACAAACTACAAAGCAAATCAGGGGGAGAAAAATAGGTTTATTTGAGAAGGATAAATCAAGATGTTATGCTGGGAGGTAGATGTTCAGATGTTCAGTCTCCCCTGTCCTCAGCTTTTCCCCACTGAACAAAGGAACAAGATGCCATTTATAACCCCCATCCTAGTTTAGGGTTGACCAATCAGAAGTCCTTGCAGTACAACTTGGCCAATGGCCAAATAAATAGTATCCTGCCCCAGACTCCATGTACAGAACGTAGCACACGTCACTCTGAGTTCAGGATTGACATTCGACAGATTCTAAACAGATGTTGAACTGAAACCCGACTCCTATTTATAATTCCCTATTAACCATTAAGACTTTTAGTACGCTCGTCCTCTCAAACCCTCAAACTCTCTGCATTGTGTATTTATATTCAACATATTCCATTACCTTTGACCTACAGTTATGTAATACATTACAAGACAAAACACTGGCCATCTTGGTAGGACAATTTGTTACCAGGCCTGCAGAGCAACTGAAACATATTACATATAGACACATAAAGAGTATACATTTAAAAATGCCTGTAAAATAATGTTTTATTGCCCTTCTTCCAACCCAATACTGTGTGGTTTCCTCACAGGGCCAACCTGGGGACCTCGGAGTCAACGGAGCCCTTGGAACACTTGGGCCAAGAGGGATGCCGGTAAGGTGTTGCCTTGTCATTACACACTTCACCTGCATGCACACACACATGCTGTACACACACTGCAAGACTGTATGTGTTTGTAAGGTCATGTAAGAATGGGACGTGATGCTGTGTTTTCTTTAATACAGGGTCTTGATGGCAGTGACGGCCATGGGCCTCCCGGACCCCAGGGAATGAAGGTAAGGTACACTTACTCAGTACTCAGATCAACAGCTGCTGTCCATAGACATCATAGTAGTTGATGAGGTTTTCCCCTTTGGAAAATATTGTTCATGTACTTAGTAGATTCTAAAATAAAATGTCTCTTTTCATCTAAATGATGGTCGACTGACCGAAAGCTCAGCTAAATGAAATAAATGTGCATCTGACTGGAAGTGTTCAGACTTTTTCCTACTTCTCTAGTGTCGTTTTATTCCTCCAGCACCTTCACTAATCAGATCTGGTTGTGTGCTAGATTCTGCCTATTATCTTTTCATTCAAATGAAAGGATTTTAATTTACAGTAGATTTGTATTCCAGACATGCTTGATGGACACTAATAAATTATTCCTTGTGTTTTGTGATTACTTTAAAGGGAGAGCCTGGTTTCCATGGTTACCCTGGATTACAGGTCAGTTATTGATATAAAATCTCCCCTTTCAGAATGGATGAGAGAACAAGGCTGGAATCCAATCATGGCACATTACATTCTGAAGCTCACAAAAGGTAAACAATCCCCTTTTTCTGTTTGTCATCTTCAGGGTGAAAGTGGTGATTTTGGAGTCAAAGGAGGTCCAGGCCCCAAAGGAAACCGAGGCAGAGGGGTGAGACTCACACACACTATCGCCAGGAGACCCCAGAGCGTCCTGTTGCACATGCATTGCTGCAACTGTTAAGTCAATACCGTTACATTTTTAGTGCCCAGTCACACTTTATTTGGATAATCCCAGTGTACAAAACATTGACACCTGCTTTTTCCGTGACATAGACTGACCAGGTGAATCCAGGCGAAAGCTATGATCCCATATTGATGTCACTTGTTAAATCCACTTCAATCAGTGAAAATGAAGGGGAGGAGACAGGTTGAAGAAGGATTTTTAAGCCTTGAGACATGGATTGTGCATGTGTGCCATTCAGATGGTGAATGGGCAAGACAAAAGATGTAATTGCCTTTGGACAGGGTATGGTAGTATGTGCTAGGTGCACCGGTTTGTGTCAAGAACTGCAATGCTGCTGGGGTTTTCAAGCTCAACAGTTTTCTGGACCAAGAATGGTCCACTTCTCAAAGGACATCCAGCCTACTTGACACAACTGAGGGAAGCATTGGAGTCAGCATGGGCCAGCATCCCTGTGGAACGCTTTGGAGACCTTGTAGTGTCCATGCCCCGACGAATGGAGGCTGTTCTGAGGGAGAAAGGGGGTGCAACTCAATAGTAGCAAGCTGTCCTTAATGTTTTGTACACTCAGTGTAGATGCTCTACAGATGGTCATACTATTAACAAACTATCTGTTGATAAGCAACTGCTTGTTAAGGTTACAGTTAGGGATAGGGTTAGGTTTTTATTTAGGGTTAGTTTTAGAATAAGGGTTAGGGTTAGGGTTAGTTTTAGCGTAAGGGTTAGGGTTAGGGTTCGTTTTAGCGTAAGGGTTAGTTTTAGAGTAAGGGTTAGGGTTAGTTTTAGCGTAAGGGTAAGGGTTAGTTTTAGCGTAAGGGTAAGGGTTAGTTTTAGCGTAAGGGTAAGGGTTAGTTTTAGCGTAAGGGTAAGGGTTAGTTTTAGAATAAGGGTTAGTTTTAGCGTAAGGGTTAGTTTTAGCGTAAGGGTTAGTTTTAGAATAAGGGTTAGTTTTAGCGTAAGGGTTAGTTTTAGCGTAAGGGTTAGGGTTAGTTTTAGCGTAAGGGTTAGGGTTAGTTTTAGCGCAAGGGTTAGGGTTAGTTTTAGCGTAAGGGTTAGGGTTAGTTTTAGCGTAAGGGTTAGTTTTAGCGTAAGGGTTAGGGTTAGTTTTAGCGTAAGGGTTAGGGTTAGTTTTAGCGTAAGGGTTAGGGTTAGTTCAAACTTGAAACCTTGTGATATTCGCTTGTGCCACAGGTACTAATATGTGTTGACATGTATAAAATCTTCTGTTAAAATGGCCATATGTTACGATGTAATTGAACCAGGGGAACTCGGGCAGATCGGGTGAGTCAGGAGATCCCGGATCCATTGGACCACCAGGACACATTGTTAGTATTTCATTTGCGTTTTTGGATCTTTTAAAGGAACTTTACAAATCTCATGTATTAGTTGTTTTATTATTGTTATTTGTTTCAAGTGAATAATAGTAGTAGTTGTAGTTTTGGTTTTACAGTAGAAGTATTGGTAAGATATTCACTGTTTCCATGTGGATTTCTGACTAATTCTCTATTTCTATCTAGGGCTCTAGAGGCAGACCAGGAGAGAGAGCCATGTCTGTATGTGTATTCTGTCTGATTTTTGTTCCAATTTAACTCTAAAACGTTTTCTGTAGAGAATCTTGAGAGCTATTTAACATGTTATTTTATTTGTCTCCCTAGGAATGCCAGCTGACCACCTATATCCGTGATAACTGTGGTAAGCTCTTGGTTTTCCTACTCTATGTGTCAATTGCTTTATTGCTGGTAAGGTCATGTTTTCATAAGCAAAGATGAATTCATTCCTAATTTTGTCTCTAAACTATGATATTTTTCTCCCCCAAACAGCATGCTCTCAAGGTATGTCTCCATTAACCCTTCATCGTCCAAATAAATGTATGTACTTGACTGAAGATTCTGGTGTAATCAAACCAGAACTCTTGGCAAAATGATGTTATGAATGGGTGTCATTAAAAATACCATTGCCCCCCCTCACCCCCTCTCTCTGTACCTCTGTACCTCTCTCCCTCTCCCCTTCTCTCTCTCTCTCTGTACCTCTCTCTGTACCTCTCTCTGTACCTCTCTGTACCTCTCTCTCTCTCTCTCTCTCTCTCTGTACCTCTCTCTGTACCTCTCTCTGTACCTCTCTCCCTCTCTCTGTACCTCTCTCTCTCTCTCTGTACCTCTCTCTGTACCTCTCTCTCTCTCTCTCTGTACCTCTCTCTCTCTCTCTGTACCTCTCTCCCTCTCTCTGTACCACTCTGTACCTCTCTCCCTCTCTCTGTACCACTCTGTACCTCTCTCCCTCTCTCTGTACCTCTCTCTCTCTCTCTGTACCTCTCTCTGTACCTCTCTCTCTCTCTCTGTACCTCTCTCCCTTTCTCTGTACCTCTCTCTCTCTCTCTCTGTACCTCTCTCTCTCTCTCTCTCTCTGTACCTCTCTTTGTACCTCTCTCACTTTATCCCCCAGGCCAGGCAGCGTGCCCAGCCTACCCCACAGAGCTGGTCTTTGCTCTGGATATGTCACAGGATGTGGAGCCTGCAACGTTTGAGAGGATGCGCTCCGCTCTCCTCTCCATATTGGATGACGTTGCCATCGCCGAGAGCAACTGCCCGACGGGTGCACGTGTTGCCGTGGTATCCTATAGTGCCATCACCAAGTACCTGATCCGATTCCAGGACTACCAACGTAAGCCGGAGTTGTTGGAGGCCATCCAAAACATTGCACTGGAACGAACGTCCAACCAGCGCCATCTTGGGGAGGCCATGCGCTTTGTGGGGCGCCATGTCTTCAAGCGAACCCGTAAAGCGTTGACGATGAGGAAGGTGGCAGTGTTCTTCACCAACGGGCCCTCTGTGGACAGCGCTGCCATCGTCACGGCCGCCATGGAGTTCAAGGCCCTGAACATCGCTCCTGCTGTCATCGCCATGAGGAACTCCCCCGATGTTCAACGGGCTTTTGAGGTACAATTGCAAACAGATAGTGAACGGGGCAGCGGAAAGGCTGGTGAATTGAAATGCAGCCCTTGTGTGTTTTTGTTTTGTTGTGGCGCAGGCTGATGACACGGGCAGCTTCATCCTTGTTCGGCTGGTGGATAGGTCACAGGACCAAAATGCTGTGCTGACAAGAATCAAAACTTGCGTCATCTGCTATGGTAAGCACACAGGGCCAAAATAAAATATTTGGTATCAATGTATGTCTTTGTTTTTATGGTTAATTCTGCTGTAGAACCAATATTCCCCTTGGGCATAAATCATTTTCTACTACTACTACACTATTACTGATGCTACTGTACTACTACTACTACTATACTACTAATCATGCTACTGTACTACACTACTACTACACTACTAATGATGCTACTGTACTACTACTACTACACTACTAATCATGCTACTGTACTACACTACTACTACACTACTAATGATGCTACTGTACTACTACTACTACTACATTACTACTACTACTGATGCTACTGTACTACTACTACTACACTACTAATCATGCTACTGTACTACACTACTAATGATGCTACTGTACTACTACTACTACATTACTACTACTACTGATGCTACTGTACTACACTGCTACTACTACTACACTATTACTGAAGCTACTGTACTACTAATATACGACTACTGATGCTACTGTACTACTACTACTACTACACTACTAATGATGCTACTGTACTACTACTATACTACTACTACTACTACTACTACTACTACTACTGATGCTACTGTACTACACTACTACTACTACTACTACTACTACTACTAATACACTACTACTGATGCTACTGTACTACAACTGTACTACTACTACTACAACATTACTGCTACTACCACTACTGATGCTACTGTACTACTACTACCAATACACTACTACTGATGCTACTGTACTACTACTACTACTACTGATGCTACTGTACTACTACTGATGCTGCTACTGTACTCTTCCTCCTACTACTACTACTGATGCTACTGTACTACTACTAATACTACTACTGATGCTACTCTACTACTACTGTACTACTACTACTACTACTACTGATGCTACTGTACTACTACTGATGCTACTGTACTACTGTACTACTACTGATGCTACTGTACTACTCCTCCTACTACTACTGATGCTACTGCACTACTAATACTATTACTACTACAGTACTACTGATGCTACTGTACTACTATTACTGATGCTACTGTGCTACTGTACTACTACTGTTGCTACTGTACTTCTCCTCCTACTACTACTGATGCTACTGTACTACTCCTCCTACTACTACTGATGCTACTGCACTACTAATACTATTACTACTACAGTACTACTGATGCTACTGTACTACTATTACTGATGCTACTGTGCTACTGTACTACTACTGTTGCTACTGTACTTCTCCTCCTACTACTACTGATGCTACTGCACTACTAATACTATTACTACTACAGTGCTACTGTAGTACTATTACTGATGCTACTGTACTACTGCTATTGTACTACTACTGTACTACTACTACTGACGATACTGTACTACTACTGTACTCCTACTACTGATGCTACTGCACTACTACTATTACTGATGCTACTGCACTACTACTGTACGACTATTACTGAGGCTACTGTACTACTGATGCTACTGTACTATTACTGTACTACTAATACTGTACAACTATTACTGATGCTACTGTACTACTAATACTATTACTACTACTGTACTACTATTACTGATGCTACTGTGCTACTGTACTACTACTGATGCTACTGTACTTCTCCTCCTACTACTACTGATGCTACTGCACTACTAATACTATTACTACTACAGTGCTACTGTAGTACTATTACTGATGCTACTGTACTACTGCTATTGTACTACTGTACAACTACTACTGACGCTACTGTACTACTACTGTACTCCTACTACTGATGCTACTGCACTACTACTACTGATTCTACTGCACTACTACTGTATGACTATTACTGAGGCTACTGTACTACTGATGCTACTGTACTATTACTGTACTACTACTGTACTACTACTGTACAACTATTACTGATGCTACTGTACTACTGCTACTGTTCTGCTACTGTACTACTGCTACTGTACTACTACTACTACTACCGTACTGCTACTGTACTACTACTACTACTACTACTACTGATGCTACTGTACTACTACTGTACTACTACTACTGATACTACTGTACTACTATTGTACTACTACTACTACAACTTCTACTGATAATGCTGTACTACTACTAATACTACTACTGATGCTACTCTACTACAGTACTACTACTACTGATTCTACTGTACTTCTACAGTACTACTACTGATGCTACTGTACTACTAATACTATTACTACTACAGTACTTCTGATGCTACTGTACTACTGCTACTGTGCTACTACTACTGATGCTACTGTACTACTACTGATGCTACTGTACTACTACTGATGCTACTGTATTACTCCTCCTACTACTACTACTGCTGCTACTGAACTACTAATACTATTACTACTACTGATGCTACTGTACTACTATTACTGATGCTACTGTACTACTACTGTACTACTACTACTGACGCTACTGTACTACTACTACTGATTCTACTGCACTTCTACTGTACTACTACTGATGCTACTGTACTACTACTACAACTACTACTGATGATGCTGTACTACTACTAATACTATTACTGATGCTGTACTACTACAGTACTACTACTACTGATTCTACTGTACTTCTACAGTACTACTACTGATGCTACTGTACTACTACTGATGCTACTGTACTACTCCTCCTACTACTACTGATGCTACTGCACAACTAATACGATTACTACTACACTATTACTGATGCTATGTACTACTATTACTGATGCTACTGTGCTACTGTGCTACTACTACTACTGATGGTACTGTACTACTCCTCCTGATGCTACTGCACTACTAATACTATTACTACTACAGTACTACTGATGCTACTGTACTACTACTGTACTACTACTACTGACGCTACTGTACTACTACTACTGATGCTACTGCACAACTACTGTACTACTACTACTGATGCTACTGTACTACTGCTACTGCACTACTACTG